>NC_134266.1:219694641-219998050 GCF_031893055.1 Leptodactylus fuscus | reverse complement strand
TTTGTGGGTCTTTCCGCCTTAAGTCTGGATTTGAGCAAGTGAAATGCATGCTCAATTGGGTTAAGATCTGGTGATTGACTTGGCCATTGCAGAATGTTCCACTTTTTTGCACTCATGAACTCCTGGGTAGCTTTGGCTGTATGCTTGGGGTCATTGTCCATCTGTACTATGAAGCGCCGTCCGATCAACTTGGCAGCATTTGGCTGAATCTGGGCTGAAAGTATATCCCGGTACACTTCAGAATTCATCCGGCTACTCTTGTCTGCTGTTATGTCATCAATAAACACAAGTGACCTAGTGCCATTGAAAGCCATGCATGCCCATGCCATCACGTTGCCTCCACCATGTTTTACAGAGGATGTGGTGTGCCTTGGATCATGTGCCGTTCCCTTTCTTCTCCAAACTTTTTTCTTCCCATCATTCTGGTACAGGTTGATCTTTGTCTCATCTGTCCATAGAATACTTTTCCAGAACTGAGCTGGCTTCTTGAGGTGTTTTTCAGCAAATTTAACTCTGGCCTGTCTATTTTTGGAATTGATGAATGGTTTGCATCTAGATGTGAACCCTTTGTATTTACTTTCATGGAGTCTTCTCTTTACTGTTGACTTAGAGACAGATACACCTACTTCACTGAGAGTGTTCTGGACTTCAGTTGATGTTGTGAACGGGTTCTTCTTGACCAAAGAAAGTATGCGGCGATCATCCACCACTGTTGTCATCCATGGACGCCCAGGCCTTTTTGAGTTCCCAAGCTCACCAGTCAATTCCTTTTTTCTTAGAATGTACCCGACTGTTGATTTTGCTACTCCAAGCATGTCTGCTATCTCTCTGATGGATTTTTTCTTTTTTTTCAGCCTCAGGATGTTCTGCTTCACCTCAATTGAGAGTTCCTTTGACCGCATGTTGTCTGGTCACAGCAACAGCTTCCAAATGCAAAACCAAACACCTGGAATCAACCCCAGATCTTTTAACTACTTAATTGATTACAGGTTTACGAGGGAGATGCCTTCAGAGTTAATTGCAGCCCTTAGAGTCCATTGTCCAATTACTTTTGGTCCCTTGAAAAAGAGGAGGCTATGCATTACAGAGCTATGATTCCTAAACCCTTTCTCCGATTTGGATGTGGAAACTCTCATATTGCAGCTGGGAGTGTGCACTTTCAGCCCATATTATATATATAATTGTATTTCTCAACATGTTTTAGTAAACAGCTAAAATAACAAAACTTGTGTCACTGTCCAAATATTTCTGGCCCTAACTGTAGCAGGGAAGGAACAGGACTGGATTGTACTGGGAGACACCCAGCCAGTAAAAAAAAGGTGAATTTCTAAAGATGTATTGGGGAAAACTCTTGAATTTACATATGTTACCATTTAAGATAAGATCATTGAGATGATTTGTGCGGGCAGTGCGCGCCAAGCACACGGACCCCATTATAGTCCATGGGGTCCGTTTGCTTTTACAGCACCGCACTTGCAATTGCATTTGTATTCCATTCAGGGGGTCCCCATGCAGACTCTAACCAGACGGAATACAAAAGCAGATGTGAACAGGCATAAGGCAGCTTTCACATGGTCAGTGTTTGGTCAGTGATTTTGTTCAGTGATTGTGAGCCAAAATTAAGAGTAGACACTATACAGAGATCAGGTATAATAGAAATGTCTGTGCTTATTCTGTGGTTTTAACCCACTCTTAGTTTTGATACACAATCACTGATGAAAATCACTGACCAAACACTGACAGTGTGAAAGCAGCCCTAAGGCCGGTTGCAGACGACCGCACTGTGGGTCAGGGTGCTATCCGTGTGTTTCACAGAGCACACTGACCCATTCTTTTCTATGGGACTGTACACACAACCGTGATTTTCACAGTCCCGTGTGTGGGTCGACAGTTCGGGCTGTGTCGGATGGGACATGTATTCTTGTCCTATTTTGCATCCCGTGCTTCCATGGCTCTTAATCATTAAATGAAAGGAGCTGCGGAAGCACGGCCTGTGCATGAATGGCACATGGGGGCATCCACATGTCTCCCGTGTGCAGCCCATGATTTTAAATCGAGTCAGGCCGGTTACAGCAGGGTCGTCTGCAACCGGCCTAATTACTAGTTTGCTGACCGCAAAATACACACGGTCGTCTGCGATTAGCTTTATTCACATGGCAAAGAATTATGCCCATTTTTTGACGGCCAATTTAAAACCCATGAATGTCTATGACTGTATTCACATGTCTATTTTTTATTTTTATTTATTTTTGTAAATTGTGAGCCCAATATAGGGATCACAATGTACATTCTTTTCCTATCAGTATGTCTTTGTAGAATGGAAGGAAATCCATGCACACACAGGGAGAACATACAAACTCTTTGCAGATGTTGTTCCTGGTAGGATTCGAGCCCAGGACTCAAGCGCTGCAAGGCTGCAGTGCTAGCCACTGAGCCACCGTGTTGCCCCATTCACTTGTCTATTTTTATGTCAGTCAACACGGACAAAGAGAGAACGTGTCCATTTTTTGATCGCCGCGTAAAACAGTCATCAAAGATAAGGACTTGTGAATAGACCCATAAACATTCACAGGTTTTAACATGGGCATTTTTTTAAAAAAAAAGGCCTCCACATGGTGAATAAGCCCCAACACTTTTTAGGTTATTTGCCAACATCATCTTTGTTTTTATTTATATTATGGCATAAATGTACAATAGAAATAACTAAAAAGGAACATATTCTAGTTATACTGTAAGAACTGTTCAGGCTCCAGATTGTCATCCAGGGCCAATGAAGACAAGTCCAAAATGTGGAAGTAAATAATTGGAAAATAAAATAAAAAAATAATCATGGTGGAAATGAGCAAACTGATAAAACTTACTGCAAGAGAAATGAATGGAGTAAATGTAACTAAGAAAACGCATTTCTGATCCAGGGCTTTGGATTTTTTCACATATCACAATTTCAATAGCATTGGTGTTAGCTAAGAACAAGTTTCTAAAGCCATTAAAATTGCAGTGTGATTTATACCTCTCACATATGTCATGTAGTTTACACTTGAGGACAAGGTTATTCATTGTTTCAAAAGCAATTAACTAAATGTTCACCTTACTGAACTACTATCATAGCAACATCTGGGCTGCATTGAGCTGAAATAGGTCAAAGACTACCTGCATATGTCAGATTTAATAGGCTCCAGCTGCTGGGTAAACAAAGACCCAATGACCTGGACTGGCAAGTCAGGCTATAGTGCGAGCTGGTGAATGTGACAGGTCCCTGGAAATGTCATTAATGCGTTACATGGCCTTATACACACAGTCTAATGACTTTTATTATGTAATCTTATAGAATGGGCTTGTACTTTGCACTATGGAAAGATATGTCCTCCCTATCACATATATTCTGTATCTAACCACTGCGGCGTACACTGCATATTGTAATGCTACAATTAATTTATTGATTCACATGACAATGTTAAACTAAAAAGTGGCACTTAAAGAAGCATCATGGCTCAATACATAGAAGCGCTGCGCTGGAATCCTAGGTTCGAATCCTGCCAAGGACAGCATCTGCGTGAAGCCTGTATGTTCTACCTGTATCTGGATGGGTTTCCTCTAGGTCCCCCGATTTCTTTCCATACTCCAAAAGACATACTGATATGGAATATAGATTGTGAGCCCTATATGGGACAGTATTGACAATATCTGTAAAGCGCTGCAGAATATGATGGCACTATCCAAGTAATCTAAATAGTAATAATAATACAGTAGTGCTGGGGTAGGCAACCTTCGGCACTCCAGCTGTTGTAAAACTACAATTTCCAGCATGCATTCTAACTCTATTATTCTTGGAACTCCCATGGAAGTGAATGGAGCATGTTGGGAGTTGTAGTTTCACAACAGCTGGAGAGCAGAAGGTTGCCGATGCCTGAAGTACGGAATGAGAGATCTGCTGAAATGAGTGCAGCCAATGGGTGACCAGTTCCCCAGCCCCTCTATACTCACTATATATAAATGCAGTATTAATAACATCCAACCACAACAAGGAGACTCATTACAATGTCTACTTGTGGGTACTGTGAATTGCCAGTACTTTTCTAGGTGCAGTGAACGGCTAGGCCACAACAGTGGCATCCTCTCATGAGAATGAGCCCTTAGGAATTTTTGGAGCAAATCTGCTAAGATCGAGCATAACCAACTGTTTCTCATCTCTGGCACTTGTCTATATTATAACCTGGGGAAAATATGCAAATCTGACTTCCATGATGTAATTAGGATGCTAGTGCCTCAAGTATGCACACCAATAGAGGGCGCTGACTGAGAATGTGCAAGTCTATCTTCCATGATGTAATTAGGAAGACAGAGTCTCAGTCAAGACATCCAATAGAGGGCGCTCCCTTTAACATCATGCCGACCTTCTCAGAGGCCTTTGTTTGCAATGATGTTGGGATGATACCAGATACAGTCTTCTCAGCCAAGGACAGCTGTTTCAATGTATTTGCATCTCATCAGCTTGGCGCAGAGAGGACTGACCTGGCAAAGGTGAGAGGCTTAGACAGGGTTGAGGGGATATCGCCACTCCGTAGGGAGAGAACCACCATTTAGGTGTGTGGAGTCTTATTAAGCCATGAGCGCTCCACTGTGCAAAGGAACATGGGAAGAATATGCAAATCTGACTTCCATGATGTAATTAGGATAACCATGAAGGATTTGCTTTACCATTATAAATGGTATTATAAAACTCAAGTCAAGCGACATCTGCACAAAGAAGGAGAATCTAAAGTTGGTGGCAAAATACTTGACAAATAAACTCTGAAAACCAGGGGGCCACATGGTGGCTCAGTGGTTAGCACTGCAGCCTTGCAGAGCTGGAGTCCTGGTGTTCAAATCCCGCCAAGGGCAAAAAAGACATCTGCAAGGAGTTTGTATGTTCTCCCTGTGTTTGCATGGACTTCCATCCCATATTCCAAAAAGACATACTGATAGGGGAAAAAATATACATTGTGAGCTCTATGTGGGGCTTACAATCTACATTTAAAATAAATAAATAAACCCTGAAAACCTTTCCAGAGACATAAATTATTATTAATATTTATTTATATAGCACCATGTATTCTGTATTGCTGTGAATTGGTAAAGGGATTTACATACATAGTACAATTACTGTATAACAACCACAATAAGCAAAACTAACTAGATATAAATAAGAAAATATAAAAGAGGATCGCGCACATATGCTTACAGCCTGGACACAATAGATAATAATGGAGAACAATTATTCATATGGTGGCATAGTGGCATCATACTATATTCCTGTGGCAGGTCTAGAAATCATCAGAAGGTTCCAGACTGTCACAGTAACCAGATGGCTCTCAGAATCTAGAAGCGCAGGCGCAATACCATTAATGAACAGTAAGAGGAGCAGGTGGAAATGGGACCACTGGGAGAGAGGGGCTAATAAGCAGGCAGAATAAGGGTTAATGTCTGTAATGAAAGAGGTC
This sequence comes from Leptodactylus fuscus, assembly GCF_031893055.1. Lineage (NCBI taxonomy): Eukaryota > Metazoa > Chordata > Amphibia > Anura > Leptodactylidae > Leptodactylus > Leptodactylus fuscus. Next base: position 219,992,570 of record NC_134266.1, on the reverse strand, counting down.
TCTGAGTGTGGCAAATACCGCTTGACCTCAGTTGTGTAAAACAGTGAGGACCTGTCTGATACGGCACCTGTTCTGTTTCTGAGTGAGCACCATATTAAAATAGCCAATATCCGCTGTACTATTACAGAAGATTTTGGCTAGGGGTTAACTCATAGGGGAAGATTTATTAAGACCACTACCTCCTTATAAATAAGGTGCACCCTCCACTGGGGCCATGCGCCTGCTGGCATAGACTTCAGTTATAATTTACATCAGTCTTCTGGCGTAAATTACATTAATTCTGATGGGTCCTCTGGCCCTGTACATGCCCCATGATGAAGGATTCGTATAAGAGTAAGTTGCAATTTTTTGGAAAATAGGAAATTTTCCATAAATTGGGAAAAATTTGCAGTTATGAAAATGTGAATTGCTGTGATTTTCAGAGACAGTCATACCACCAAATTCATTACTAAATCACTTCTCTGCCATCTTTTAATTGTCCCTGAATATATTTTGGGTGTTAGAATGCAATTTTCTAAAATTTAGAACAGTAATTTTCCAAATTTGCAAGAAATTTTCCCAAACCAATTTTTTTGGGTTCAGTTCCGAAGGAAATTTTAAAGGCTTATTTATTACAACCCCCATAAATCACAACGTTTTCAAAGATGAACCCCTCAAATAATCCAAAACAGCATTTGGAAAATTCGTCTTAAGTGTTTCATGACAATTAAAAACAAAATGGTGGGGTAATTTAGGCATTTCATTTTTTTTAATTATATGTTAAATTACAAGTAATTAGAAAAAGGTGGTCAAATAGAATTGTGCAGCAAATAGTGCAAAATGAAAATTTTCCCCAGATATATGCTATTTCAATGTCATATATCAATATCAATGCCATTTTCTGTCTCTACACAGCCCTTATTGGACAATCCATCGCCAGATTTGGCTTCCGGTACCATCTTTATGCTGATGACACCCAATTATACACCTTACCGTGATGGCACCCCTGCACTAATACAGAACACCAGTGACTGTCTTTCTGCTGTCTCAAATATCATGTCTTCGCTCTATCTTAAACTGAATCTCTCAAAGACTGAACTACTACTGTTTCCACCATCTAATAGATATATCCATTGCAGTCTCAGGCCTTACTATAACTCCTAGGCAGCAGGCCCGATGCCTTGAGGTTGTGTTTGACTCAGTCCTTTCCTTCACCCCCCATATGCAATCACTCACACGCTCATGTCACCTTCACCTCAAAAACATCTTCAGAATACGCCGTTTCCTTACCAGAGATACACTAAAGTGTTAAACAACAGAACACTTAGGGATGCGCTCTCTGGTCAACGATGAAATACGGGATACTTTATTGGAAACGGCACAACACAGATGCGTTTCGGGCAAATACATAGCCTTTTATCAAGTGCATAAACTAACAAAACACAAATTATAAAACACAAATATTAAAAATTAAAATTAAAAATATGGATGCATAAAAGTACATACATATATGACATATCTAACCGTAAAAATAAAAAAAAAAGATTGCCTTACAAATTTGTTTTAATTTGTGTATTTTTTTAACGGTTAGATACGTTAGATGCAGCCGGTCTGTGTCAGTCACTACATTGGCTGCCTATTCATTACAGAATACAATATAAACTAATCATCCTCACCCACAAGGCTCTCCCATTAAGCCACAGGAAAATGGCCAGTTTTGTAGCAGCACAGGGGACGCCCCCAGTGCTACAAGAAAACTAATTACCATAATGAAGAAACTGGGAATATCTACCGAATGGTGGCGCGGAGAAGACTTCTAAAGGTAGGGGAAGAATAGCCTTTCTTAAGGTTATTCCAACATGGGTTTAGCTAAAAACGGGATTCTAATGATAGAATCCCTTTAAGCCCAAGAGTCAGCACTCTTCCCAACCCTGGAGCCAGCAGATTTATTAGGAGGTGCACACCACATCATAAATGCAACAGCTCTTCCATCATGGGGTCAGGAAAGTGGAATTTCCCAAAAATGGCATCATCTTGTAAACTACACCATCCAACGAATTTATCAAGGGGATGTAGCATTTTTTACCCCTTAAGGTTAAGGTCCCACAGGCCGTATCCGCAGCACTAAAGCTCCGCAGGAAGAACCGCTGCGTGAACGCATTGCGGTTCTTTCCACAGCGCTTTTAAGAGAAAGTTCACAGAGCTTTCCTCTGCGGACTTTCTCTTAACACTATATCTACGGGAAAGCCGCTGGCGTTTCTGTAGAAATAATTGACATGCTGCGATTTGCAAAGCTGCAACAGCTTTGCAAATCACAGCATGTCAGCGCTGTGATCTTTTCCGCACAGTGGTGATGGGATTTGCATGAATCCCATCCACTTTGCCTGCACTGTACAATGCCACAATTTTTCCCGCAACGTCTCCGCTGTGAGAAATCGCGGCGTTTCCGGTCCGTGGGGCCCCGGCCTAAGTGTTGCATTAATTTAGTTTCCAGAAATTACAGTGCTGCTACAAAGTAAAAAGATAAAATTGTACACACATTCCAAAGCTGTTAAGGACACATTCACATCTGTGCTGGGGTCTCCATTTAGAGACTCTGTTGCCGTGAGAATCCAAAATCTGTGGACAAAAAAGTCCTATATGGTCGACTTTTTCGACAGGCAGTTTGGGTCAGTGCACACAGATTTTTTGGGCGCCTATTTTGATACTGAATCCACCTCAAAATCAACCTCCAAAAAAGCCTCCCAATAGAGTTCTATTGGGAGGCTGATTTTGAGGCGGATTCAGCGTCAAAATCAGCGCCAAAAAATTCTATGTGAACTGACCCTTTTTTTTTTTAAAGAATGGACTTCCAACATAGTTTATACATTTCCCTTTCTTTCACAGCAAGTTTTACCCTACAGAATTTGGCAATTTTTGGATACATAGCAAGAAAAATTTCAGAAAAGATTGTAAAGACCGCAATTCTATTTGCACACAACAGAATTGCTGTTTATGGGAGTGGTGTTGCACACAAGGTTGATTTTTTTTTTCTACTGTTGCGTTGGAGCATGTCACATGCAACACCATACAAATTAATAGCAATTTTTTTTTTCACCCGACTTTATTGTGATTTTAAGTCACACGACAAATGTCGCTGTATAGAAAAAGCCTTAGGCGCTGGTGTTTCCATAGATAATAGATATAATTGACATACTGCGATTTCCACAACTCAAATGTTTTGGAAAATGTGCTGCATGTGTTTGTTTGCAATGTGTGGATGAGATTGCAGTGACTATAAAAACCCACAATTTGGTGGCATATGAACCTTTCTTTAAATAGCATATCAATTATACCTATGGAAATACTGGCGGTTTTTCTACGGGTATTATGGAAACCTCTGCAGACTTTCTGTGAAAAGTGATGTGGGAAAAAACACAATGCATTGCTAACATGGTTTTTCTTGCAGCACTTTTTTGCTGTGGAACCTTACAAATGTTTTTATGGTCAGCTTCACACAGGCATATTCACTCTGTAAAATCTGGACTGTATGTTAGACATATTTCCTAGACCGAATATTGAGCAAGGACCTGGACTCCAAGCATAATAGTCATCTATCTGAAGTTAGACTAAAGGCAGACTACAGGCTAGCTGCTTGATTTTATACACTCACAGCAATGGGAGTGAATGAAGCAACTTAGTTCAATGATTAAGATGTGTCTGTAATTTCTGTCCATACAGTGTATCTTATGTGAATAATATGCTCTGCAGCAGGCATGTCAAACTCAGGGTACCCCGAGGGCCACATGAGTAACAAGAGGTTGTTGCGAGGGCCGCACACAGCAGCTAATGTCACACACGTATTTTAACAGCAGTCATGAAAACAAGATATGAAGTAGTAATATGTAACAGCAACTAATATATTTAACAAAAATACAGCAATTAAAAACTAAACATTTATTTGCTATCATTTTTTTCAATCTTTTTTACATTATAAGTGGTGATCAGTCAGCCTTGTTCTCTGAGAAGATTTTGTTAGTTTCATAAAAGAAAATTATCTGTTTACATATACACCCTTAATCTGCCCCCAGTTTCATGTCCCCCCTCCATCTCTGCCCCCAGTTTCATGTCCCCTCCATCTCTGCCCCCAGACTCATGTCCCTCCCATCTCTGCCCCCAGACTCATGTCCCCCCCATCTCTGCCTCGCAGATTCACGTCCCCCCATCTCTGCCCCCATATTCATGTCCCCCCATCTCTGCCCTCATATTCATGTCCCCATCTCTGCCCCCAGATTCATGTCCCCTAATCTCTGCCTCCAGATTCATGTCCCTCCATCTCTGCCCCCAGATTCATGTCCCCCCATCTCTGCCCCTAAATTCATGTCCCCCCCATCTCTGCCCCCAGATTCATGTCCCTCCATCTCTACCCCCAGATTCATGTCCCCCTATCTCTGCCCCCAGCTTCATGTCCCCTCCATCTCTGCCCCCAGATTCATGTCCTCTCCATCTCTGCCCCCAGTGTCATGCCCCCCATCTCTGCCCCCAGATTCATGTCCCCCATCTCTGCCCCCAGATTCATGTCCCCCATCTCTGCCCCCAGATTCATGTCCCTCCATCTCTGCCCCCACATTCATGTCCTCTCCATCTCTGCCCCCAGTGTCATGCCGTCCTCTCCATCTCTGCCCCAGTGTCATGCCGTCCTCTCCATCTCTGCCCCCAGTGTCATGCCGTCCCCTCCTTCATCTGCCCTCAGTTTCACATTCCACCTCTATGTGTACACACAACTTACCTTCTCCGACGACTCTGAGTCCTCGCTCCCCCGCCGCTCTCTCTCTCGCGCGCTAACAGTTGTAGACGCGATGTGACGTCATCACGTCACATCACGTCTACACAGCAGCGAGTAGCCGCGTGAGTATTGCACCTCTGCGGCCCGCACAAAAGTCTCAAACTTTGTCTCTAAACTTTAGAGACAAAGTTTGAGACTTTTGTGCGTGCCGCAGATATGCCTGTAAAGGGCCGCATGCGGCCCGCGGGCCGCATGTTTGACATGCCTGCTCTGCAGTTTTCATGCCTATAGAAAAAACTATGTTAAAACTTTTAAATTAAAATCTTTTTTTTTTTTTTTTGTAAGTGGACAGCTGCTTTAGTTCCTTAACTCTTTGATGACACCGTTATTTTCCATTATTGCAATTTCGTTTATTTTTACTCCATCTGAGTAAACTTTTTAATCATACAAGGGCTAACATTTTATGACTAGAGATGAGCGAACACTAAAATGTTCGAGGTTCGAAATTCGATTCGAACAGCCGCTCACTGTTCGAGTGTTCGAATGGGTTTCGAACCCCATTATAGTCTATGGGGAACATAAACTCGTTAAGGGGGAAACCCAAATTCGTGTCTGGAGGGTCACCAAGTCCACTATGACACCCCAGGAAATGATACCAACACCCTGGAATGACACTGGGACAGCAGGGGAAGCATGTCTGGGGGCATAAAAGTCACTTTATTTCATGGAAATCCCTGTCAGTTTGCGATTTTCGCAAGCTAACTTTTCCCCATAGAAATGCATTGGCCAGTGCTGATTGGCCAGAGTACGGAACTCGACCAATCAGCGCTGGCTCTGCTGGAGGAGGCGGAGTCTAAGATAGCTCCACACCAGTCTCCATTCAGGTCCGACCTTAGACTCCGCCTCCTCCGGCAGAGCCAGCGCTGATTGGCCGAAGGCTGGCCAATGCATTCCTATGCGAATGCAGACTTAGCAGTGCTGAGTCAGTTTTGCTCAACTACACATCTGATGCACACTCGGCACTGCTACATCAGATGTAGCAATCTGATGTAGCAGAGCCGAGGGTGCACTAGAACCCCTGTGCAAACTCAGTTCACGCTAATAGAATGCATTGGCCAGCGCTGATTGGCCAATGCATTCTATTAGCCCGATGAAGTAGAGCTGAATGTGTGTGCTAAGCACACACATTCAGCACTGCTTCATCAAGCCAATACAATGCATTAGCCAGTGCTGATTGGCCAGAGTACGGAATTCGGCCAATCAGCGCTGGCCAATGCATTCTATTAGCCCGATGAAGTAGAGCTGAATGTGTGTGCTAAGCACACACATTCAGCACTGCTTCATCAAGCCAATACAATGCATTAGCCAGTGCTGATTGGCCAGAGTACGGAATTCGGCCAATCAGCGCTGGCTCTGCTGGAGGAGGCGGAGTCTAAGGTCGGACCTGAATGGAGACTGGTGTGGAGCGATCTTAGACTCCGCCTCCTCCAGCAGAGCCAGCGCTGATTGGCCGAATTCCGTACTCTGGCCAATCAGCACTGGCTAATGCATTGTATTGGCGTGATGAAGCAGTGCTGAATGTGTGTGCTTAGCACACACATTCAGCTCTACTTCATCGGGCTAATAGAATGCATTGGCCAGCGCTGATTGGCCGAATTCCGTACTCTGGCCAATCAGTGCTGGCCAATGCATTCTATTAGCTTGATGAAGCAGAGTGTGCACAAGGGTTCAAGCGCACCCTCGGCTCTGATGTAGCAGAGCCGAGGCTGCACAAGGGTTCAAGCGCACCCTCGGCTCTGATGTAGGAGAGCCGAGGGTGCACTTGAACCCTTGTGCAGCCTCGGCTCTGCTACATCAGAGCCGAGGGTGCGCTTGAACCCTTGTGCACACTCTGCTTCATCAAGCTAATAGAATGCATTGGCCAGCGCTGATTGGCCAATGTATTCTATTAGCCTGATGAAGTAGAGCTGAATGTGTGTGCTAAGCACACACATTCAGCTCTACTTCATCGGGCTAATAGAATGCATTGGCCAGCGCTGATTGGCCAGAGTACGGAACTCGACCAATCAGCGCTGGCTCTGCTGGAGGAGGCGGAGTCTAAGATCGCTCCACACCAGTCTCCATTCAGGTCCGACCTTAGACTCCCCCTCCTCCAGCAGAGCCAGCGCTGATTGGCCGAATTCCGTACTCTGGCCAATCAGCACTGGCTAATGCATTGTATTGGCGTGATGAAGCAGTGCTGAATGTGTGTGCTTAGCACACACATTCAGCTCTACTTCATCGGGCTAATAGAATGCATTGGCCAATCAGCGCTGGCCAATGCATTCTATTAGCGTGAACTGAGTTTGCACAGGGGTTCTAGTGCACCCTCGGCTCTGCTACATCAGATTGCTACATCTGATGTAGCAGTGCCGAGTGTGCATCAGATGTGTAGTTGAGCAAAACTGACTCAGCACTGCTAAGTCTCTGCATTCGCATAGGAATGCATTGGCCAGCCTTCGGCCAATCAGCGCTGGCTCTGCCGGAGGAGGCGGAGTCTAAGGTCGGACCTGAATGGAGACTGGTGTGGAGCGATCTTAGACTCCGCCTCCTCCAGCAGAGCCAGCGCTGATTGGTCGAGTTCCGTACTCTGGCCAATCAGCGCTGGCCAATGCATTCTATTAGCCCGATGAAGTAGAGCTGAATGTGTGTGCTTAGCACACACATTCAGCTCTACTTCATCAGGCTAATAGAATACATTGGCCAATCAGCGCTGGCCAATGCATTCTATTAGCTTGATGAAGCAGAGTGTGCACAAGGGTTCAAGCGCACCCTCGGCTCTGATGTAGCAGAGCTGAGGGTGCACAAGGGTTCAAGTGCACCCTCGGCTCTCCTACATCAGAGCCGAGGGTGCGCTTGAACCCTTGTGCAGCCTCGGCTCTGCTACATCAGAGCCGAGGGTGCGCTTGAACCCTTGTGCACACTCTGCTTCATCAAGCTAATAGAATGCATTGGCCAGCACTGATTGGCCAGAGTACGGAATTCGGCCAATCAGCGCTGGCCAATGCATCCCTATGGGAAAAAGTTTATCTCACAAAAATCACAATTACACACCCGATAGAGCCCCAAAAAGTTATTTTTAATAACATTCCCCCCTAAATAAAGGTTATCCCTAGCTATCCCTGCCTGTACAGCTATCCCTGTCTCATAGTCACAAAGTTCACATTCTCATATGACCCGGATTTGAAATCCACTATTCGTCTAAAATGGAGGTCACCTGATTTCGGCAGCCAATGACTTTTTCCAATTTTTTTCAATGCCCCCGGTGTCGTAGTTCCTGTCCCACCTCCCCTGCGCTGTTATTGGTGCAAAAAAGGCGCCAGGGAAGGTGGGAGGGGAATCGAATTTTGGCGCACTTTACCACGTGGTGTTCGATTCGATTCGAACATGGCGAACACCCTGATATCCGATCGAACATGTGTTCGATAGAACACTGTTCGCTCATCTCTATTTATGACATCTGCCGTAATAGTACTTTATGCAGCCTGTAATACAAATATCTGGATACTTTGTAATGCATTGTAATGAATGGCATCAGTAATCAGGGCCCTGGGGTTCAAGACCTTTAAGGGTGCAATCACACGGAGGAAAATGGCGCTGAATTTGGTGTGGAATTTCAGCGCTGAAAAAAGCCTCCCATTAACTTCAATGGGTTCCTTTTTTGCTAGCAGAAAAAAGGAACCCATTGAAGTCAATGGGAGGCTTTTTTTTCAGCACTGAATCCGAGGTGGATTCCACACCAAATTAAGTGCCATTTTCCTCTGTGTGAATGCACCCTTATGGGTCTAATAAGCACTAATAAAGCACTATACAGTCCCAAAAATAGTATAGCTAAAATGTACACCTGGCCCCACAATAAAAGATGCCTTATGCATCCACGTACACGGAAATACACAGTGTCAGAATATGGCATCTCCAACAAATTTATCTTTGCAGGTTATAATGTAAAATTTAATTATATGAATTTGGTATCCCCAGAATCATACCAACCCATAAAGTACAAGTGACATGTCTTTTTTGCTGTACAGTGAAAACAGAGCCCGTAAAAAAACCCCACAAATGCAAGCTTTCTTAAATTCTACCCCTTTCTCAATTTTTTTCCAGCTTCCCAGTACATCGTACGGAATAATAAATGTTACCATTTAATGAACATTTGGCCCTCATATGGCTCTGTGAACGGTAAAATATAAAAGCTATGGGGTTTAGAAGGCGGGATGTCAAAAATGAAGATCGAAAAATGCCTGAAGTGGGAAGGGGTTAATATTCTGTACATTGTACTGGAAAGATGGAAAAAAAATGGAATGGGGTGGAATTGGAATAATAATACAATTGTGTCATTTTCTTACAGGTTTTATTTTTACTTTTGGCTTAAGTCTGTGAGTTGTATGATCATATTAATAATAGTTTTTTATGTTTAGTACATTTACAAGTTTTAAAATTTTGAAATATAAAAAAAATGTTTGCGCCTCTATATGCTGACATGCGTACCTTTTTGATACTCCAATGTATGCAGCTAAGAAGTTGTCCTTTTTTGTGGAGCCCATATGTAGTTCTATTGGTACCATTTTGTGACTATGTGATGTTTTGATCACTAAATATTCCATTTGCAAAGTGGGAAAAAATTTCATTCAGCTATATTTATTTCTTTCCTGCTACAATGTTCAAAATATGGGTTAAATGTTTTTATATTTTAATAGTTCTGACATTTTTTAGGTTTGGGGATGCCTTATGTGTTTATTTTACAACTTTTAAGAAAATTTTAAACTTTTTTTTAGCCCACCTAGGGAACATGAACCTGCGATTTTTAAATAGACCACAGACTGCAATATAACTCTTCTTTTTAGGGAACCTTCTGGAACTTCCAGGAGAATAGGCAAGTAATGCCTTGAAGTTCTTAGTTGAAGCTATATATTCATATTAGGCAGCACATTGCAGTCAGCAGGCGACCATTGCCATTTTACCGGCATCAGACTCACAGTAAACTAGAAAATATCACCAATATATGACCCCTAGATCTGTATTGGTTTATAGAAAAAATTGACCACAGTTTGGGGTGCCCTGATACACCCCCTTAGGGCGAAAGGACTTGCATATTAGATAAGCACATTGGAATGCAGGAGACCCTTAAGGGCCAAGGATATATCTGCCATTTTGTAGGTGTGGATTACATCTATGCATTGGGAGAATCAGGGTCTGAGAATAGTTAAGGAGAGGGTTATGAGTATTCTTTCCCCTGCACCTCATGCTAAGCTGTGGACTGTAACTAAATTGGTTAAGAACTGTGCCTCCATTATGGGATGTGTGACTATTAGGCTTTTCCTCAAGTAAGAGTAATCTGTAAGTATATGTGCTAAAATGCTATCTCCTGTCTCTTGGACTCTTTAGTTATTCCATCTCTCCACTATGGGGGAAGGAAGTGCTGTTCTAACATGCCCACCCTCATCATCCCAACTAGCACCACCAATCACAAATGCCCAGTACTGCATGGGGGAAATAGTGCGGCACTCCTATGGCTCCCCTAGCAGGCATACAGAATATTATCTGAAAAATATTACATTTATCATCACAGAATGGTGGATGTAAAATGGTGGAAATGAATCACACTCAGTATCAGGTACTTATAAGGTTTCTTTTTGGTTGGAAGATCAGTAATAAGAATAGTGTATCAGTGCGGAGATTACACAGATGAGCCACTGGATTGAAGAGGTGACTGTGAGTTACAGTAAAGAAGAACAGAATCCTTCAGCGCCACAGTGAGAATTTTTGCCATTTGGGCATTCCAAAAAGGGAGGATTCTGAAGACTTTATCATGTGCAGGTGACATTAACATGCAAGTGATTCCTGATAAGGAGTAAAGGAAGGATCTGATAACATAACTTCAAGTCTAACAGTAGTAATACCACATCCTGGCATGGAAATATCAGGTTTAGCTAGGTTAATAGCGAAAACACAAAAAGTTCAATTTTTGGAAAGATTTAGTTGAGTTTCAGCAAGATTCATTTTTAGAACAGAGGCAGACTCGGACTGGTCCACAGGGGTCAAGTGAATCCCACCATAGGCCCTTGAGACAGTATAGACCTGCAGCGTCGCACCCTCGCACAAGTGGTGCACAGTGCCCTCTACAGTAACTGTACTGAGCTCAATCAGTAACCAATTTATGCCTCAATAATATGAATCAGTTAGATAACACACTTGCAGGTTAAAAGGTATCCTTCCTCCTGGGGGCCCTGCCTTCTCAATGTCACTGTGGGTCCCCCAATCACCAGTCCTCTGTCTGAGGACTTCTGCTGTGTAAGCTTGAATAGGGCTCATAGGCTAAGAGGGCTCTAGGAATCAGTAGTCTAAAGACAAGACACAAGGACAGAAAAAGTCTGAGGCAAAGACTAGACAGCATGCTTCTACTGAAAAGAGATACTGGCACAGTTTTAGGAATTGGGGAATAGGTGTCAGGTAATGTTGCTGTACTAGAGGCCTCCAGAATGAATGTTGGTGGTATCTAGGCACTCTTATCCAGCTCAGGAGAGAGGACATAATATTAGATACAGCTGACAATCCCTGGTGTTCTGTAGTAGCGCAGGTGCCATGTTACAGAATCTGTGTCACCAGAATACAGATGGTGATAAAGAAACAAATCTACTTGTTGTTTGTCCAACTGGCCTGTATAGAGAAACAAAAAGGAGGACCTAAGATTGAACCCAGAGGAACACCCAACATGAAGGAGAAAAGAAGACGTAGAACAGGCAAATGACTCAATAGGCAAGCAGTCAGACAGGTAGGAAAAATGGAGAGCAGTATCCTTAAAAATATCTGCAGGTTACTGCTGGGCAATCAGTTCTCTGCTTGAATTAGTCTTCCTTTGTTTTGTCCTATAGGTTATTCTGTTACTAATAACTAGAGATGAGTGAGTACTATTCGAAACTCCCGTTTCGTACAGCACGCACCCATAGGAATGAATGGACGCAGCCGGCATGCAGGGGGTTATGCGGCCGCTTCCATTCACTCCTATGGGTGCGTGCTATTTGAAACGGCCGTTTTGAATAGTACTCGCTCATCTTTACTAATAACCCCATTATGGCTATGGCATATGTTTTTATTTTATGCTTACTTGTACAGCGCCATCATATTCCGCAGCGCTTTTCAGATATTGACAGTCACTGTCCCATATAGGGCTCACAAGCTACATTCCCTATCAGTATGTCTTTGGAATGTTGGTGGAAACCCACGCAAATATGGCGACAACATACAAACTTTGCAGATGTTGTCCTTGGCAGGATTCGAACAGAGGACTCCAGCGCTGCAACCACTGAGCCACCATGCTGCCCTAAATTTTGCTTTTCTCTCTGAGGCAGGTGCATGTACAATACAGAGCAATCTGCTCACTATCCATTATAACTACTACCATACCTCCCAACTTTTGAAGAACCGAAAGAGGGACCAAATTTGCGGCATGGGCAGCAAATTTAGCCCCGCCCACTTTTGTGTTGACTCCACCCACTCGTTAATTTTTCATGTGCCCGCACACAGTATAATCCTCCTACAGTCACCCGTAAATTATATGTCCCCCCTCTATCTCTCCCCCAGTTTCATATACACCCTTCATCTGCCCCCAGTTTAATGTCCCTCTTCCATCTCTGCCCCCAGATTCATGTCCCTCCATCTCTGCCCCCAGATTCATGTCCTCTCCATCTCTGCCCCCAGATTCATGTCCCCACATCTCTGCCCCCAGATTCATGTCCCACATCTCTGCCCTCAGATTCATGTCCCTCCATCTCTGCCCCCAGATTCATGTCCCCCATCTCTGCCCCCAGATTCATGTCCCCCATCTCTGCCCTCAGATTCATGTCCTCTCCATCTCTGCCCCCAGATTCATGTCCCCCATCTCTGCCCCCAGTTTCATGTCCACTCCATCTCTGCCCCCAGATTCATGTCCCCCATCTCTGCCCCCAGTTTCATGTCCACTCCATCTCTGCCCCCAGATTCATGTCCCCCATCTCTGCCCTCAGATTCATGTCCTCTCCATCTCTGCCCCAGATTCATGTCCCCACATCTCTGCCCCCAGATTCATGTCCCTCCATCTCTGCCCCCAGATTCATGTCCCTCCATCTCTGCCCCCAAATTCATGTCCTCTCCATCTCTGCCCCCAGATTCATGTCCCCCATCTCTTCCCCCAGATTCATGTCCCCCATCTCTGCCCTCAGATTCATGTCCTCTCCATCTCTGCCCCCAGATTCATGTCCCCCATCTCTGCCCCCAGTTTCATGTCCACTCCATCTCTGCCCCCAGATTCATGTCCCTCCATCTCTGCCCCCAGATTCATGTCCTCTCCATCTCTGCCCCCAGTGTCATGCCGTCCTCTCCATCTCTGCCCCCAGTGTCATGCCGTCCTCTCCTTCATCTGCCCCCAGATTCACGTTCCACCTCCACATTAAACTTACCTTCTCCTCCGCTCCCTCGCCGCTCTCTGCCCGCCTCTCTCACTGACACATGCGGCTGAAGGAAGGCGCTGACACAGGTCAGCTCCTCGCTTCGCCGCTGCCCGCCTCTCTCCCTGACACATGCGGCTGAAGCTGGCGTCTACAAGCCAGGAGCCGGCGGCAGCAGCGAAGCGAGGAGCTGACACAGGTCAGCTCCTCGCTTCAGCCGCATGTGTCAGCGAGAGAGAGACGCAGCGGCGAAGCGAGCACGCGAGCAGCTTCAGCCGCATGTGTCAGGGAGAGAGGCGGGCAGCGGGAAGCGAGGAGCTGACCTGTGTCAGCTCCTTGCTTCAGCCGCATATGTGTTCAACTCAGATCTGCGTCCTCTGGACGCAGATCTGAGTTGAAATCGGGACATACCTCCCTCCAACCGGGACATGTCACCCAAATCGTGACTGTCCCGCGGAAATCGCGACGGTTGGGAGGTATGCTACTACTAGTTTCTTTCCATATAGTTCTGAAAGAATTAACTGTAAAATAGCTGAGAAAATAATATGTGAACATTATATAGGAGGCCCAGGGACACAAATGATGCAGCTAAAAAGATTCCTGCCACAGAAAGAGATAGATCTAAAGAAATCCGGAAATCTGCTTGCTGTCTACAGAGTGACAAAAGTTCCACCAACAACAACACAAGCAGCTATTCAGAAGCAGATAAACTTTCCTTCCACTCACTGTAAGCTGTAAGAAGCTGCAGACTCTTCTATGAGCAGTGTGTAAGCAGGGAACACAGAGCAGCAGATCTGTGAGTAGAGATGCAGAGGCTGTGAAGAGAGACTTGCCCCTTCATGTTTTGTGTTCCATCTTGAGCCTATTGGTTTCATCCTGTCCCTGGGCCTTGAGGGTACCCCTGGCCTGATCCTTCACCGATCCCCTTCCATAATCTGTCTAAGCCAGTATCCAAGTGCCTACAGTGTTATTGTACCATGTGATGATTTCATTGTACTGTCATGTAATGTAGTAATGAGCCATCAGACAATTATTTTCCCTGTGGATCAATAAAGTATTTTCTTCTATACTACAGACTGAACTTCCATAGTAACATGGGGTGAGACATCTAGTGGCCTTTTCAAGTTTTTCAGGCAGAAAACAGCAACATTTTTCATGAAAAGTTAAAATATATTCAGGGTGTTGCTGGAAAGTCTGTTCTATGACTATATAAGCCTTCATACAAGATGTCCTATAAGTTTTCTGCTGCTAATAATCACATTATGGCTGAAACACATTTTACATTTCTGTCTGAGGCTGTAGGAATGTACAGTAAGGAGCAGTCTGCCCGAACTCCTATCCATTGCTGCCATCCTGTCACTAGGGCAGGAAAATCTATAAAATTGCAAACATATACCTGAAAAAAGCCCAAGTGAACATAATATCCAGGGAGCCCAAGTAACCAAAAGTCCAGGAACACTGCATTGCAAATACAGGGCAAATACATGCAACTAAGCAGATAAAATACAAGAAAAAAAACATCTATGAGCATAGTCAGTAAAGCTGCTTGCTGTCTGTGAATAATATCCGATCTGTACCCACATAAGCAGCCAGAAGTACATACAAGTACTGAGAAGACTTTTCTACATTGTAATCCATGAGATTTGCAGAATCCTCAGTCTTTTCAACACAAAAGCATTATTGCAGACTTGTCTCTTGACTATATAAAGAGAAAAAAGGACAGCCTGCTACATTCACTGAGATAATCAGGACAGAATGTAATGTATCTAGGGACAGACTTACTTAGCACCAAGAGTGAACAGTAAATTAGTTATAAGGGAGACACCTAGTGGCAGCAACTTTAGAGAGGTTTTTCAGGAAAAAAGCAGCCATATTTTTAATTAAAGTATATTACACTTTGGTCCAGAATCACATGCTCTATGAAATGAGTCTGAGTTGTTTGAAAAAGTAGTGACCATTTGTAGCCAACAGAATGAAGCATACTGAGCAGGAGTTGGTGATCTAACAATGTAGAGCAGTAAAAAAAGAAGTCACATTTAACCATGTGACTTTAGTAAGGGCAGTTTCTGTAACGGTGCAATAAGGGGTCAATAACAGAGTAAGGAGAAATTACTGTAGATCAGGAACAGTTGTAGCAAACACTAACTTGACTGAGCAAATATTAGGGAGCCTTCACACGGAGTTACGCTCTGCTCATTCTCAACGTAAAACGTAAAAACCAGCTCCCATTGATTTCTATGGCTGCCGGCATACGCACGCTACACGTTGAAATCAATGGAGGCTTTTTTAACTATTGCTTTCAATGTGATACGCGCGTATGCCGGCACCCATAGAAATCAATGGGATCTGTTTTTTACGCACTCATTCTGAATGAGTTTTACGTTCAGAATGAGCGTAGCGTAACTCCATGTGAAGGCTCCCTTAAATTGGCATTTCATTTCAAGTTAACAATTGCTACATTGGTGTTCCAGAACTTTAGGGATAATAGGGAGTTTAAAGACAGATAGGTAGTAACTAACAAAGGGCAGGTCAACAGACATTTTTTTTAGAATAATTTAATCAAAAAAAAAAATACAATTTTTATTATTATTATTATTATTCTGTTATATAATTTAATTATTGTCGGTGCTGGCATACTTTACTTTGTTTTATAGCAAGTTGGGCAATGACTGCAGAGCTTTTTTAAGAGACTTTTTTTTTACATCTCAATTTAGATGCTTATACTGTCTCAACAGCTGACAAAGCCTGAGAACATGGCAAGTCTGCTGCCAGAAATTAGGATTCCCATTATGTCACACTCACAATAAATCAAGTACATTGCACAGTATTACATAATCAGCTTGCAACACTGTTTGCTAAAAACGCTCATTATTGTAATTTTCTGTCCCGATAAAAGTTTCATTACATGCAGTCAATATATAAAGACCACAGTTCTCCAGTCCATGTTTTATAATGACATCTCCAATTCAATTGCACTACCTCATCCACACATGACACCAGCCATTCATTTCCATGACCTTCCCCATGATTACGGGATGTCATTTGTATTGCTATGTGAAAAGCAGATGGGTCCCAATTATTGTTCACAGGAGCACTTAATTATGCTTCAGTAATTCCCGCTAAGCCAACTGCTAATATGTGGAGTAGTAGAAACTATGCTGATAAAGAACGCACAGAAACGCCAGATCTCGGCTCGCTTTTATTCTGTATTGCTAACGATTTAAAGAAAACATTGCTTTATCATTCTTTTCATGTAGTATTATTAGTTAACACACAGTTTGGCAGAAAAAGTTGATCTCATTAAGATCTGCAATTCTAGATGACAAAATGATAGTTATTATTGACTATAGTCAGTATTTTGCTTAAAAGGAAGCATCACCCAAACTTTCTTCACTAATCAAATCTAGATAATTATCTAATTTTTGTAAAATGTTTTCATTTACTTATTGTAGATTATTATATTATAATTATGGACACAGCCATCATGCCTGAGCTTCTGCTAACAGCATTTAGAGATGTGCTTTACAGTTGCCAAATGGACCAGTCGAAACAATATGGTGGTGGTGTTTACTGATTTGTATGGAAGAGTTTTCTAGACATGCCTTGCGACATCTGCTGAGGTCATAGTATAGGGAGATGTCAGAGATGAGCATCATCTATTGTCAATGGAGGGTCCTGTGTTATCTGCCTGTAACATCTCTGCCTGTTCGGGTCTCTGCGCCACCTTCCACTCACACACTGTGGCGCAGGAGGCGTGTTTAGTTTGATTACTTGCTTGGGGTTCTGTCTTCTCTGTAATTGATTTTCTACCACACCCATCTCCTGCACCTTTGATTTCCTCCGCTTCTCAAATAGATAATCCTGGCCTTGCCTGTGTGATTGACAGCCTATCTTCCAATCAAGTCTGGGCAAGATTCTGGACTTCCTATAAACAGGTCATCTGCTCACACATAGTGGCTGGCTATTGAGACTCTATTCTTGCTAAGCTCTTCTCTTGCTATTATTGTATTACAGACTTCTGACCTCTGCTTACCCTTTGACTATTCTCTCAGATTTCG
The DNA here is from genome assembly GCF_031893055.1 of Leptodactylus fuscus. Classification (NCBI taxonomy): domain Eukaryota; kingdom Metazoa; phylum Chordata; class Amphibia; order Anura; family Leptodactylidae; genus Leptodactylus; species Leptodactylus fuscus. The sequence continues at coordinate 219,975,306 of NC_134266.1, read as the reverse complement.
ATTTGGTATTGCTTGTATCTCTGGTTTGATCTTGGCTTGATGACCCTGCTTGTGTTGTTTGACTCGTCCTGTTCTGTGTGACACTTATTCAGAGAAGGGATTGCCACCCAGTTGTCATCTGTCGATTAGGGCAGTTCCAGCAAGTAGGTAGGGATGGGGGCTGGGTCGAGTTTAGAACTCACTGTCTCTGTCTTTCTCCTATTCCTTTCTTTCAGCAGCAGCACTATAAACTGCACAACTAGCATTCCCTTACTCTATGTATAAGTTTTACATGTCATTATTACCTAATCTGTGATAATGAGATAAGTACTGAAAAGTGATATCTACAGGACAGGAAATGTAAGCCTATTATTATGGTTAGTGCACAGTGTGAAAATTGTAATATAATATAAATAGTGACATGAAATATATCTGTTAAACATATTGTAAATTTATCATTCACCTTGAATTATCAATAAGGTGCTCAATATTGAAATTTCAACACATTTCCAAAGGAAAAGTGTTGGAATTTTTGGCGGGATTTTATTGGAACCAATCACAGGAGTGATAGAAATGTTAATGATATGTAAATAATAAAAAATGGGAAAAAAATATTCAAAACATTTCAATTTATTTGGCATCAAGTATGGGTGCCATGTACATGCATATACAAGCTTTGGCATGCAATCCATGAGGTTATAAATGGTTATCTTATGGCACAACGCATTCACTTGACCATGCAAATCAGCAAGATTGGCTGCTGGCAGCTTACTTTGTAATTACAAATAAATAACGTCTTAGATGTTCTTGATGGCAGACAAGTATGGGAATGCTGCATGCCAAGGTAGTATGTTTAGCCCATGCAGGCTCAAGCAACATGCAGCTCGAAAAAAATAGTTCCTTGGACTCTATGAAGAAATGACCACACTGCTGGTTTCACAACCAAGTCATTGTAACACTAGAGGTGTCTGGCTACTATACGCACCATAATTCCAGGAATAGGACTGGTGTGATGTTCCCTTGTGAAGGCCTCATCATGAAGTGTCACCCAAATAGTCTACAGACCAATCTCCAGCTATCACTGCATTGGAGGCACAACTCTTCGCTGGAGGATAGAACTCCGATGCTGTCTTGCTGGGTACCATAATAACCTTTGAGAGTGGTGACCTGTAGCTGGACGTCTGTCCAATTTCACTTGCAGCACACCATTCTTCTGATCAGATAATCCCTTCATGCAGAGGTTCATCTCCACACACAACTTCTTCTTATTCCACGTCATGACGGTTCTCTTTTTTTTTTCGTATCAGTATCTGATTGCTTGAAGTCTGACTTCATCTGTTCCAGAAGCCTCTGGCAGTGTCAGAACATAAGCAGCCATAAGCAGAAGCCAGTACTCCAGTTCTGGTCCTCTTCACTGAGGAAAGGTCATAACTATAAAAAGTGCACAGGGGGCCAGAAAACCGTTTTAAGGAGGATCTTTTGCCACCTACACCAATTCAAGTTCTTAGCACCTGAGAATAGGTACTGCTTCACTGATTCCCACATTAGGAAGTTTTTCTCCAACCCCCACCATTCCCGAGTAAAAAGCACAGGTAGTTCTGATGCCTGATGTGCTATTTAAGCTCTGTAATGTCAGAAGGGCGGTGTCAGGCAGCGGGTGTGATGCAGAGCTCCAAACACAGGCAGCCAGTGTCAGAGCTCAGAATTTCATGCTTTGCCTACTCCTGCCTGACACCGCCCTCCTGACAGTACAGAGTCTAAATAGCACATCAGACACCAAAACTAACAGCGCTGAATACTAAGGACTGGTGAGAGCTAGAGAAAAAAAATCCAACTGTTACAAGTTAGCAGAGCAGTAGTTATTAATTTATGTAAAGATCTGGACTTTTTAGAGGTAGCATTACCAATGTTTAGTAGTGAACTTGCTACTTTAACACCACCCTAATTTCTCCCAGAACAGTGAATACTATTGTAGCTACATCCACCATTTAAGTAGTGTCCTAACTTATTAAAACAGGGGCATATACAAAATATAGTAATAGTTAGAGATGAGCGAGTAGTACTCGATCGAGTAGGTATTCGATCGAATACTACGGTATTCGAAATACTCGTACTCGATCGAGTACCACTCGCTATTCGAACGGAAAAGTTCGATGCAGAACCAGCATTGATTGGCCGAATGCTATACAGTCGGCCCATCAACGCTGGTTCTTCTCCTACCTTTAGAAGTCTTCTCCGTGCATCGTCCCCGAGGTGTCTTCCGGCTCTGAATTCACTCTGCCAGACATCGGGCCTGGGCAGAGCCGACTGCGCATGCCCGCTTGTAGTGCAGGCATGCGCAGTCGGCTCTGCCCAGGCCCAATGCCTGGCAGAGTGAATTCAGAGCCGGAAGATGCTGCGGGGACGCTGCACGGAGAAGACTTCTCGGAGGATCCGGCCCGACCCTCACTCGTGGACTTTGTAAGTATAATTTGATCGAATGTTGCCTACCCCTGAAACGAGCATTTTCCCCCCATAGACTATAATAGGGTTCGATATTCGATTCGAGTAGTCAAATATTGAGGGGCTACTCGAAACGAATATCAAACCTCAAACATTTTACTGTTCGCTCATCTCTAGTAATAGTTAAAAAAATAGAAGACTCACCAAAAGTAAGGTAGATTGATAATATAGGCCATTACGAAAGCCCAGTGAGTGGTGAAATTCTGTGAAATATTCTGTACAATATACTGGGAGGAGAGAAGTAAATTCTGAATAGGGTGAAATTAGAAAAAAAAAAATCTGCATTGCACCTTATTCATATGCGTTTTATTTTTATGGCTTTGACTATACAGCCAAAATAAAATATTAGCTATATTCTGCTGGTTGGCATGATTATAGCAATACAAAATTCATACACTTTTTGTTATGCTTTAACATTATAAAAATTGAAAACTAAAAATTAAAAAAATTATTTGAGTTACCATAATCTGACAACCAAAACGTTTTATTTTTCAATGTACATAACTGTGAATGTGTCTTTTTTTGTGGGTCACCTTGTAGTTTTTAGTCATACAATTTTGAGGATTGTTATTAAATGGGGGAGGCAAAACAATGAAAAATGGTGGTTTGGTCATTTTAATTCTTTTTCTTGCTATGGCATTCACTGTATGGGAATAAATATTTTTATACATTTATAGTTCATGTATTTTTGGATGTGATGACGCCTGATGTGTTTATATTTCCTTGTTTATTTTTATTTGTTATGTAGGGTAAAAAGGTGATTTGGACCATATATATTGGTGACCTACTATTAGAGGGTAGGGTACTGTAATATAATATCAATATAATATACATGTAATATAATAATATATAATAACTGCAGTACATTGAAAATTCCTTTCCCTTTTATTACAGTCCTCCATAGGCAGCCTGTAATAGAAGTGTAGTAATGACAGGCCTGGGAACCTTCAATAGGCTCCCGGATGTCATGGAAACAGGTCGCCGCCCCAGATCTTGCTCAGGGTAACAGTGATCCGAGACATCCTAGCGTCTTTATGGCATCTTATGGGTCTATTCCCTTGATTAGAGAGGATTCTGATGACCGTCATTGCCACTGAGTCTCTACATAAAGTAGGACTGCAGTTGCCATTTTGTGTTCCCCTTGTCTGTTTGTTCACCCCCCCCCATTTTCTTATTGATGTTGTGTTCAATGCCCCGTACTTCTGGGCCAGTCTGTCCCTTTGTTGTCATATTATGTTCTGTAACGCTGGATAGGGGTTTTCCCCTATCCTACTTACATGTGAGACCTGTGTGCCATTACGCCATCAATTTGTTCACTTTGTTTTAGTTTTTTCTGTTATATTTGAAAAATTTAATAAAATCTGATCAAACATAACATAGATTAATACGTATTAATAAAATCAAGTACGTATAATTAAAGAAAAAATATTTTCACCCTCATTTCCAAAAAATATATTGCAAAATATATTACAGTGTAGGGGGGGGGGGGGGAGTCATTAGGGACTGGCTAAAAAGAGTCAAGCCGCTCGCTCCAGAGCTTCTTTCTTGGGTGCCATTCAGTAGTTGCCTACTAGCTTAGTTAGATTCAGTTTAACAATGTTATAGAGCATGGTGCACTAGTATTCCTTTGTATATTTGGTGCACTGTTTAACAAGATATTCTGATTCTAATGTGACCTATCAGCTAGTTGTTCCAGTGATTTAGCTGGCACACCCATACTAAGATTTCTGGTTACTGGCAGTCCCCAGAAGGTTTGTGGCATGCAGAACAGATTAGTCCCTTAGGTTAAAAGGTCAAGTGAAACCAGTAGGGCCATTAATGCTCAATCAGCAAGCAATAGGGTGGTCAAAGAACAGGGACAAGGTCATGGATGGCATGAAAGGTGGTTCCAAAATACTAGGAAGGGTAATTAGAACAACATTCAGTAATAGCAATTGCAGATACAAAGCAACAGAGATAATAGATATTAATAAAATCTCATACAATAAACAGTAAACACTGAATTCCAAAAATAATTTTCCAGTGAATGCCAAAAGTGTCTAGCAAGGGAAAAAAAGGTATTCCAAATCAGCCAGCTTATTGAATACCCAAAGTACATTCTTAACATTCACTGAGACCATAGGGATCTATGGATATATATTCACTGTATATGCCAGGTACATTTTATTGCAAACGCTGAGTAAGTAGATTCTGATGCTACAGGATGAGAAGATTCTGATGCTACAGGATGAGTAGACTCTGCTGCTATGGGATGAGTAGACTCTGCTGCTACGGGATGAGTAGACTCTGATGCTACGGGATGAGTAGACTCTGATGCTACGGGATGAGTAGACTCTGATGCTACGGGATGAGTAGACTCTGCTGCTACGGGATGAGTAGACTCTGATGCTACGGGATGAGTAGACTCTGATGCTACGGGATGAGTAGACTCTGATGCTACGGGATGAGTAGACTCTGATGCTACGGGATGAGTAGACTCTGCTGCTATGGGATGAGTAGACTCTGCTGCTACGGGATGAGTAGACTCTGCTGCTATGGGATGAGTAGACTCTGCTGCTACGGGATGAGTAGACTCTGATGCTACGGGATGAGTAGACTCTGATGCTACGGGATGAGTAGACTCTGATGCTAAAGGATGAGTAGACTCTGATGCTACGGGATGAGAAGATTCTGATGCTACAGGATGAGTAGACTTAGATGCTACAGGAGCTGCCGCAGAGGTGTCGCGAGGCGGACGTCCTGAAGAAAGGGCGGGTCACTTCTTTTTTCCGCGAGCGGGAACAAACCGCTCACTGATCAAAGGAATTTTATTTATGTCACACTTGCCAATAATGTAAGGCCAGGGCTTGACTTAGTGGATGGCAAATCCTATCCACACATTGCAGAAAAATATCTGAAGCAGGCATGCTGCGATTTCAAAAAGCATTAGGGCCGTGCACACGGAGTAAACGCATGCTCATTTTGGCAAAATACACGTGTTAAGAATACACGTGTAAAAATAAGACTCCCATTGACTTCAATGACATATTTTACATGTGTATTCTTTGCACTTGTATTTTGCCGAAATGAGCGTGTGATTACTCTCTGTGCACGGGCCCTTACATTTTTGTACATCATAGCATGTCAATTATACCTACAGAAACTCTGGCGTTTTACATATAGGTACAGCAGAGGCAGAAAGTTTGTAGAGGAAAACTCTATGGACTTTCTGTAAAAAGCACTGTGGGGTAATCCACAAAGCTTTTCTCGCTGCAGTTTTTCACACAGCGCTTTTTGGCTGCGGCTCACTAAATGAGGCATTAGCCAAATAAAGAAAGGCGTAAGGGAGGACATATATATAAATTTTTAGTTTCATAAAGTAATTTATTTAGTTATTTTTGCTCACTTCCACCATCTTTTCTTTTGACCAATATTGATATGCTTAACAGGTATTGCTAAAGCAAACACTGTCGGACACATTTATCAAGTCACTCGCACTTTTTGTCTGAATTTGGTTTTTGGTACTTGCGCAAAATTTGCTATTCATTTGCACCTGTTTTCTCAACATCATCACTGTCCTTGTCATTTTGATATTTTGCTGAAAAAGGGGCTCATGGTTTGTTTGGAGTTTTTTCAACACATTTACAAAAGTGCTCTGATATACAAAAAAGGCACAAATACACTCAAGTACATGGGCAGCGTAAAAAAAAAAACCTGCCATGTCAGACTGCATTGGAATTACAATTCCATGCCGTGAAATTGGCGCAAGATTTGTGACCCAAGTACGGCTTTTCAGAAATTAGATGCAATTATTGGCAAGATGAAAAAAAGGAATGATTGAATAAAAAAGGCACACAGAAATAGTGCAGGTGATATGGCAAAAAGTACATCCACACATTGCCGAAATTTTTTTTTGAATTTTCATATATTGCAGCATGTCGATTACACCTATGGGAAAACTGGCATTTTCCATATAGGTATAATGGAGGCAGAGAGTCTGCAGAGGAACTGCAGAGTTTCAGTGAAACTCGGCTTGTTTGACCTTCCCTCTGGATTACCCTCTATACTGTGCTGCCCTCTCGATGATGACCCGGATTGGACGACTACGCCTTGGTACTCTGCTGCCATCTATTGTCTACCGCCTGCCACTGCATTCTGGTGCCTTGGACCTGCACCGCTGCTCTGAAGATCTGCTGGTTAGAGTTCCCTGGCGTTCCCTAACCCGTACCACTCTGCCTGGCAGTGCCGCCAAATCCTTTCCCACCATCTGGGGCTCTGTTGAATATCAATGTGGGGTTGGATTTGATGCAGCCTGGAGTGTGCTGAACGCTGAGCGCTGTGTTTGCCATTTTGATCAGTGTATCTAGTACTAGTTCTCACTATTGGTTCGAAACTTCATCAGTTATCCTAACACTTACAAGACCAAGCACAATGCCAAGTGCAGGATGGATTGATGTAAAGCTGCCTCTGAACTGAAGCAGTGGAAATGTGTTCTGTGACATAACAGATCACCTCTCTTTCTGGCAGTCTAAGGCCTCGTTCACATCTGCGTCGGTAATCCATTCGAGGGAATCCACATGGGAACCACCCTGAACGGACTACTGAGCGCATTAGCAAGCGATGTGCATGAAAGCACACGGAGCCCCTAGACTATAATGGGGTCCATGTGCTTTCCGCACGGTGTCTGCATGAGTCATGCGGACAGGAAAGTAGAACGTGAACTACTTTTCTGTTCCATGCAGAGAGCACACAGACCCCATTATAGTATGTGGCAGTGGCATAACTAGGAATGACAGGGCCCCGTGGCGAACTTTTGACATGACCCCCTCCTTCCTGACCGACACCGAAGACCTCGACCGACCGAACCACCCCCCACCCCGAGGGTGTGCGCTCTATAATGTCCCATAGTGGCCCCTGCACACAGTATTATGCCCCATAGTGGCCCCTGCACACAGTATTATGACCCCATTGTGGCCCCTGCACACAATATTATTCCCATAGTGGCTCTTGCACACAGTATTATGCCCCATAGTGGCCCCTGCACACAGTATTATCCCCATAGTGGCCCCTGCACACAGTATTATGCCCCAGAGTGGCCCTTGCACACAGTATTATGACCCCATTGTGGCCCCTGCACACAATATTATTTCCATAGTGGCTCTTGCACACAGTATTATGCCCCATAGTGGCCCCTGCACACAGTATTATCCCCATAGTGGCCCCTGCACACAGTATTATACCCAAAGTGACCCATGCACACAGTACTATCCCCCATAGTGTCCACTGCACACAGTATTATGCCCCATAGTGGCCTCTGCACACAGTATTATCCCCCATAGTGGCTACTGCACACAGTATTATGCCCTATAGTGGCCCCTAAACATAGTATTATGCCCCATAGTGGCCCTTACAGACAGCATTATGCCCCATAATGAACAGCCATGAACAATTATTATACTCTGGGGTCTTTTCAGACCCCGGAGTATAATAATCGGAGACCCAGGGGGGATACAAACATAAAAAAGCCACTATTACTTACCTATCATCCGCTCCGCTGCAGTATTCGGTAGTGTCGGCCTTCTTTAATAACGTACCGACGTCACATGACCCAGGACGCAGACCCCAGTCATGTGATGTCAGGGACATCACACAACTAGCCCCGAAGTCTGCCCGAAGCGTGGAAAGGTAAGTAACATGTTTATTATGTTTCTTTAACTTTCTGGGGCCTCCGATCATTATACTCAGGGGTCTGGAGTAACTCCAGCCGGTAACAGTCTATTAAAAAAAGAAAATAAAAACGCAGGGGTAGTGGCTGTCGCCGGGCCCCTAATGTCCTGGGCCCTGTGGCAGCTGCTACCGCTGCTAGCCCGGTAGTTACGCCACTGGTCTGTGGGGTCCATGTGCTTTCACTGCACACTGCTTGCCAATACGTTCAGTAGTCCGTTCAGGGGGGTCCCCATGCGGACTTCCCCAAACGGATTACCGATGCAGATGTGAACGAGGTCTAATGGACAGGTATGGGCTTGACAAAAGAAAGGAGAATATTACCTGCCTGACTGCATTGGGCTAACTGAACAGTTTGATGAAGAACGGATAGTGGCAACATTGTACTTTACACCAATCCATCCTACATTGCCCTCACAAATCTGGTCTTCTGGATGAATAAGAAAAAGTTACCAGAGACAACCCCAAAATCTCGTAGAAAGCCTTTACAGAAAAGCTCCCTTAGGAATAAGGTATAGTTTTTGCAGTTCTACCCACAGTATACTGCTTATTCTCATATTAATGCACATGAAACGCCAGACCTGTATTCAATATTCGGATGAAATTGTAGTGTAAACAATTAGATAAAAATTTAATTCAGTATAAAAATAAAAAAAATCTAAAGATTCCTCACAAATCCAGAAAATAATCAGCCTCAAAAATAATAACAGTAACCAAAAATAATGTGTCACTTTACAGCTGTCATGTGCGAAACACATGGCAAAATAAATGTGCCTCACAATTACCAAATGGTGATCACTTCTTTTCCCTGCCAAGTTTCACAGCTGGTTGGATTTTACAAAGTGTGAATTAGATGCAAGAACCATGAAAAAAATATTGGAAATTTCAACATAAATAAAAATGATAAAAAGACAATTATTATTATTAATAATAATAATAATAATAATAATAATAATAATAATACAAAGAGGAATCTATAAAGAAATTGACTGGGAATAGTAATACATTAGCCAAGGTTTTCTAAAGATTTCCCAGGATCTGAGAAAAACTACAGAAAAAACACCAAAAAGCTGAGATACTTCAGTGTAGACAACCAAATAGCCTGTAAGCCAACGGCCCACAAAATTCTTAATATCATTAAAATAACATCCAGACCAGGACTCCATCCGCTACATCCCCTACATGTACAGCTCCTGCCTAACACCATCCTCCTGACGTGACAGAGCCTAAATAGCATATGAGGCACCAAAACTAACAGCACTGATTGATCAAGAATGGTGGGGGCTAGAGAAAAAATGCCAGCTGTGCTGGAATCATTGGAGCGGTACTTATAATAAATGCTTAGAAATCTTTCAATTCTACAAGCCAAAGAGAGTTTTCTATTCTAAGTTTATATAAGGAGCCTTCCCTGTTTGCTAAGCCAGATCCTTAGGAGGCCAGATGTGATGGTACAGTATAGTTATTGTCTTAAAGTTCCAGGTCCGATCAGGAATTACTGTATGTAATACTAAATCTTTATCAGGTTTATCATCATTCTAGTTCATTATGACAAGGATTTTGGTGTTAATGCAGGGTCATAGCTAGGTTTCCTATATTGAGTGTAAATCTTCAGTTTGATGCCCTCATCCTGTATCTAAATACACCAGACAGCGTATTTGTAGCACAGTATCACTGGCAATGTACACATTTCATTTTATCTGATAAAACTAAACTCCAGTTTAAAACAGGAGTAAAACCAGCGAGTCTTTTAATGCTTTCATTCAGACAAAAATAGGGGTTTTGAGAGCAAGCAATTTATTGGCACAGTTTAGTGAAAGTAAGTTATCCAAATGATCAGGCTGCTGCCAAATACAGATCTGCTCAATGCCTCTGAACTGTGGGCAACTTGGATCATTTCAGTTATGTTGGCAAGCGGTGTGGCCAACTTGTTCAGCACAAAATTAACATGTTCAAGTACACGGGAAAGCTCGAAGGAGCTGCCGAATATTGCCGAGCATATATGTTGCTGTATATATATATATACAGTCCTATGAAAAAGTTTGGGCACCCCTATTAATCTTAATCATTTTTAGTTCTAAATATTTTGGTGTTTGCAACAGCCATTTCAGTTTGATATATCTAATAACTGATGGACACAGTAATATTTCAGGATTGAAATGAGGTTTATTGTACTAACAGAAAATGCGCAATATGCATTAAACCAAAATTTGACCGGTGCAAAAATATGGGCACCTCAACAGAAAAGTGACATTAATATTTAGTACATCCTCCTTTTGCAAAGATAACAGCCTCTAGTCGCTTCCTGTAGCTTTTAATCAGTTCCTGGATCCTGGATGAAGGTATTTTGGACCATTTCTTTCTACAAAACAATTCAAGTTCAGTTAAGTTTGATGGTCACCGAACATGGACAGCCCGCTCTCAAATGATCTGAAAACAAAGATTGTTCAACATAGTTGTTCAGGGGAAGGATACAAAACGTTGTCTCAGAGATTTAACCTGTCAGTTTCCACAGTTTCCATAGTAAGGAAATGGAAGACCACAGGGACAGTTCTTGTTAAGCCCAGAAGTGGCAGGCCAAGAAAAATATCAGAAAGGCAGAGAAGAAGAATGGTGAGAACAGTCAAGGACAATCCACAGACACCTCCAAAGAGCTGCAGCATCATCTTGCTGCAGATGGTGTCACTGTGCATCGGTCAACTATACAGCGCACTTTGCACAAATAGAAGCTGTATGGGAGAGTGATGAGAAAGAAGCCGTTTCTGCACGTACGCCACAAATAGAGTTGCCTGAGGTATGAAAAAGCACATTTGGACAAGGCAGCTTCATTTTGGAAACAAAAATTGAGTTGTTTGGTTATAAAAAAAAGGCGTTATGCATGGCGTCCAAAAAGAAACAGCATTCCAAGAAAAACACATGCTACCCACTGTAAAATTTGGTGGAGGTTCCATCATGCTTTGGGGCTGTGTGGCCAATGCCGGCATCGGGAATCTTGTTAAAGTTGAGGGTCGCATGGATTCCACTCAGTATCAGCAGATTCTTGAGAATAATGTTCAAGAATCAGTGACGAAGTTGAAGTTACGCCGGGGATGGATATTTCAGCAAGACAATGATCCAAAACACCGCTCCAAATCCTCAGGCATTCATGCAGAGGAACAATTACAATGTTCTGGAATGGCCATCCCAGTCCCCAGACCTGAATATCATTGAACATCTGTGGGATGATTTGAAGCGGGCTGTCCATGCTCGGCGACCATCTAACTTAACTGAACTTGAATTGTTTGTCCAAAATACCTTTATCCAGGATCCAGGAACTGATTAAAAGCTACAGGAAGCGACTAGAGGCTGTTATCTTTGCAAAAGGAGGATGTACTAAATATTAATGTCACTTTTCTGTTGAGGTGCCCATACTTTTGCACCGGTCAAATTTTGGTTTAATGCATATTGCGCATTTTCTGTTAGTACAATAAACCTCATTTCAATCCTGAAATATTACTGTGTCCATCAGTTATTAGATATATCAAACTGAAATGGCTGTTGCAAACACCAAAATATTTAGAACTAAAAATGATTAAGATTAATAGGGGTGCCCAAACTTTTTCATAGGACTGTATATATATATATATATATATATATATATATATATATATATATATATATTTACACAGAGAAGATTCTTAGACTGCTATATAATCATGTTTATTCTGACAAGTAATGATAGTGTTGACAAACATATACATAGAGGATCATTTACGAGGATATAATGACTCCTCATAACTAATACATATACATACAGTAAGTACATTAGGAATGTATACATTTTTCTGACAAAAAAAAAACCCCATCATATTATCATAAGACTGAAATAAAATTTGGTTTATTTTTGTTATTTTTTTCTTTCAAGAAATAAATATTTATTAATATTTAGCCACTTAAAGGGATGAGACAAAGATGAACAGCCCTTGATGAAAACATGTTGAAGCTGTTATGTGTGACATGCAGTTGCTTGTCTCTTGTTTCAGCCCTCTAAAGTTTATTAACCCCTTCCTGCCGCCGGCATTTTTCAATTTTCGTTTTTGACTCCCTGCTTTTCAAAACCCATAACTTTTTTATTTTTCTGCTCACATAGCCATACGAGCTCTTAAAGAAGTTGCCCAGGATATATATATATATATATATATATATATATATATATATATATATATATATATATATTTTTTTTTTCTTTTTTTTACATCTTGTAATGCTTTGCAATAGTGATCAGACCCCATGGGGTTCAAGACCCCTAGACATTCTATTAAATATAGTATATAACAAAGTTAAAAAAAAATTTGGCTGCACAGTAAACACCATACAAATGAAGGCTGTAAGAAAGTTGTACACATGAACTTGTTCTCCAATTCCATCCCACGTCCCTGGTCCCTTTCCTTAGGCCGATAAAAGGCTTCAGGGGTCACATGACCACTGCAGCCAATTATCGGCCTGGCTTCAGTGGTCACGGGACTTCTGCTGAAAAGAAGATTCTCAAGCTGCAGGCGTGGACAGCACAGGGAGACCATGGGGCACTGGTGAAAGGTGAATATGGCTTGTTTGTTTGTTTGTTTGATTTGTTTTTTCACCTACTCCAGCCTAATATAAAAAAAAATAATAATAATAATCTTGGACAACCTCTTTAATGTTTGTTGGACAAATTGTTCTTAATAATGGCACCATTTAACATTCCGTACAATGTACTGGGAAGTGGAAAAAAAAACAGAATATGGTGGAATTGGAGAAACAGTGAGTTTATGTAATTTTATTATGGGCTTTGTTTTTATTTTTTTTATATTTGTTTTACTTTTTTTTTTTTTTTGATCACTAATACAATGCATTACAATGCTAATAAACTGCAAAATACAGCTACTTCTATTACTGGTTGCATAGAGCAGCCTGCAATAGAAGAGATGCCAAGACAAGCCTCGGATCCTTCAACAGGTCATCAATATCAGATTATCAATATCAGATCATCAATATCAGATCAGTGAGGATATGACAACTTAAACCTCAATATATGGATTCAGAAGATAACAGCTCTGCACATTGTGTAGTGGCCATGTTGGGGTGTTTCTGACTTCATAAACTGTGCCAGGATAGACCATCATTATCAACTCTTGGAAACCTCTTGCTGTTATGGGGAGTGTTACACTGGGGTGCTTAGTGCCCACCAGTTAAATTCATTCTGGGCGCACTATACATATACCTGTAAATATTACCTATTTGCAAATTCACCAGCTGGGGGTTCCACCTGTTGACAAGTCCAAGGTTATGGGGACACTATGGATGTAGTCCTGTGGTTGTCACTATAGCCGTCCTCTCACATCTTTATTTTATCTTCATTATCAGGATGTGGCCAGGAGATAGATTCCTTATAAATCATGTTATAAATGTAATAGAATTGTGTTGGAATTTCTGCAATAATCACAGGTCAGAATGTAAGTTTGTTCTTCCGAGAGGATAACTGGACTCCATTCAAAGCAAGATTGTTTTATGATTAAAGTTTCCAAAAAGATGGTGATAATAATAATAATAATAATAATAATAATAATAATATATTAATATTGCAAATTTACGCACATTCTGTCCAAATATTTCATTGTGTCAGGTCATATCAACCTATTACAATCATTCTATCTATCACGCTTCAGAGAATTCCCACTTGTTAGAAAGGTCGCTTGACCAAACTTAGATCACAATTTGTCCCTTTGCTGGGACCCCCAGAATTTAGCTGTAAATTGTATGGAAACTTGTAAGTGAGGGTTCTGTGTTTTTTTTCAGTGCAACAAAAGGAAAAAAAATGAAAAAATACACAGCACTCTAAAAAGCAATACGTTGTTAATATAATGGAGAACAAGACAGACTCTCTCTGTAACAACGTTCTTTACAATAACTCTCCATTCCGGCCAAGTGATAAGGTTCCTGAATGTGAGACCCCTCTATTAACTCAAAATTCACTAGCGGGGTATTGGAAATAGGTTTTCTATATTATTTATTATAATATGTTTGTGCAATATTTTACTTTATACATTTTTTTATATAAGGAAAACCAGACTGCAACATAAAAAATATATGTGTCAATGAATAAATCTATACAAAAATCTAACCTGCAAATCTTCTTAAGGCTGCATTTTATGAGCAGTTACTAAAGGCTTTTGCTATTTTCTCCCGATATGTTCTATGTATACTTTTCTAAGCACATATGCCCAGCCTCTGCACACTTCTCTATCTAAACAGGTCAAATTAGTGTTATTTTAAGCCTTCTAGCAAGGGTAGAGGTCAGGGGTCATGGGTGTCATGTACACTTCATAGACAATTAAACCAAGATATTTGTGTAATTGGAAACATTTACTACAGAGGCTCCCAAGCCTCAAATGTCATGACCCATCTGGCACTAAGTTTACTTTTGAGGCGCAACATAATTACTTAAGTAATAAACATTAAACATGGAAAAAATCCAAACAAATAATTAACCACTTATGTCCTGGATAAAATGCCTCGGCATAATCTTCTAAAATCCATGTATGTGTTTAAGTGTGGGAAAGTCAATAATTAAAACCTCTTTAGCTAACATTCCTAACAAGTCATGCAGGACTTTCATGCAGATTTTGTATCCTGTTCTAATAAAACTGCTCAAACAAAGGGGTATTCTGATAATATAAGAGAACTGCCGGACTCATAGGGATCCAACCCCTGGGAATTCCATCATTCATACGTATGGGGGTCCCTTGGACCACTTTCTGAATGGAGCAGTTGACAGCATATGCATAGTTATGGTATTGCTGGAGATAACTGAGAAGAGAGTTGTCCCACTGAGAACAAAGAGTTAACTTAACCCATTTCATTTAGAACAGGACTCCGAGACAACAAACCTTCACAAAAATCAGTGTTTGGACTCCCACAAGTCGGACATTTATTCCCTATTCAGGGATTAGGGGATATGTTTAAATTAGAATACAGACGTATTGCCCTCAGAATAGCCCATTACCTGCAAAAATCTTATGCTCAGTTTAGATTGGTATTTATAACCAAAAGGATTTTCTGGTAAGGCTACATTCACATCTGTGCCGTTGGGGAACCAGAGCAACAGACAAGTGGATTACTTAAATAGTGGATACCTCAAGTGTTTTTAATCTGAAAGCAGTGGACGAAAAAGTTGTGTGTACAAGACGTCTTCTATCACCAATTTCAGGTGGGCAACAGTCTATTACAGAGATTCTGACGCAGGTATGAACATAGCCTAACCTTGTTCTGACCGGTAGGAAATCTAATTAAGGAGACAACCAGCAATAGAAAACAATAGGGGCAGAGCAGAAGCCTCAAACACAGAGGAGAGAAAAAGCAGATTTCAGACCATCTCAAACCAAATAAGCCAGAGTCACTTCCTTTTAGAGTACAACCAATCCATAGCTTCAGGCTTCTGGGCCCTGCTGCAAAATCTGTAATAGGTTAGCACTGCAGCCTTGCGGCACTGGAGTCCTGGGTTCAAATCCCACCAGGAACAACATCTACAAGGAGTTTGTATGTTTTTCCCGTGTTTGTGTGGATTTCCTCCCATTCTACAAAGACATACTGATAGGGAAAAAAAGTACATTGTGATCCCTATATGGGGCTCACAATCTACATTAAAAAAAAAAAATCTGTAATAGAGCCCATGTCTATCTTGTATAATATAGAATATTAGTATATTTTATGTGGCAGAAAGACCTTACACCCCTTAGAACAACCAAACTATAGCAAAGCAGGAAGCACTCCTCCAAACACAGCGAGTTGAATTAATGCCAAAGAGCTCAATTTGTGTCTCATCTCATCGGACCAATCTGGATGATTCTGAGAGTGATTGGGAGAAGGTGCTGTGGTCAGATGAGACAAAAATTGAGCTCTTTGGAATTAACTCAACTCGCCATGCTTGGTGGAAGAGAAATGCTGTCTATGATCCAAAAAACACCGTCCCCACAGTCAAGCATGGAGCTGGAAAAATTATGTTTTCTCGGGGGTGTTTCTCGGCACAGGACTACTTCACCGCATCAATGGGAGAATGGATGGAGCCATGTACCGTAAACTCCTAAGTGACAACCTCCTTCCCTCCATCAGGACATTAAAAATGGGTCGTGACTGGATCCTCCAGCAGGACAATGACCCAAAATATACAGCCAAGGCATCAAAGGAGTGGCTCTAAGGGAGCATTCACATGGCGTAACGTCCCGCGAGATTTGGCACGTGTACACCGCGTGACCCTTTGCGTGCCGTACACGCTCCCATTCATTTCAATGGGAGCAGGGAGCGTATGCGCCGCGCTAGTTTGCGGCCGTGCATTTATTCACGGCCGCAAACTAGCGCGGCGCATACGCTCCCCGCTCCCATTGAAATGAATGGGAGCGTGTACGGCACGCAAAGGGTCACGCGGCGTACACGTGCCAAATCTCGCGGGACGTTACGCCGTGTGAATGCTCCCTAAAAGAAGCACATTAAGGTCATGGAGTGGCCTAGCGAGTCTCCAGACCTTAATCCCATAGAAAACTTATGGAGGGGGCTGAAGCTCTGAGTTGCCAAGAGACAGCCTCAAAATCTTAATGATTTAGAGATTATCTGCAAAGAAGAGTGGACCAAAATTCCTCCAGACATGTGCGCAAATCTCATCATCAACTACAAAAGACGTCTGACTGCTGTGCGCGCCAACAAGAGTTTTACCACCAAGTATTAAGTCTTGTTTACCAGAGGGATCAAATACTTATTTCTCTCTGCAAAATGGAAATAAAGTTATACAATATATAAAATTCAATTTTCTGGATTTTATTTTTTATATTCTATCTCTCACTGTTAAAATTAACCTTCCCTTAAAATTATAGACTGTTCATGTCTTTGTCAGTGAGAAAACTTACAAAATCTGCAAGGGAGCAAATACTTATTTCCTTCACTTTATATGTATATAAACCCTCCGTATACTTATGTGACTAGTTGTACACCACACTGCTTCAGTTCTAATAGATTTCTGAAGGCCTTTACAAAAAGATATTTTTCCCTAAGCAATGCACAGCAGAATATTATGGTGTCCAATGTCTTGGATCTTACAGTTGAAGCACATGACTGTATTGTACAGGGCAGGATCCATTAAGGCTTTCAATGATAGCATTTATATGGAGAGCTGGCACCTGTTATCCCCTGGGACACCCACCAGATAGTGCCCTGTAATACTGGCCTCACATTTACAACAATGCACTATTATAAGTATAGTCTCTTCTTATATCTGCAGGAATCTCGCCATTATCACCCCCTTACCAGGTAGCACAGAGATTATTATCTGGAGTAAAGAGACGCGGCCTCTCACATGTAAACTTCTGTGTAACTCAGCTTGAGAATGATCCCAGGACTTTCTTGCCACCATTCATTGCACTGACTACTGTATTTTTCTAACTCACTTCTAGAGCTGCTTATATGGGGTTGTCCATATATAAAAGGAAGCATAACAAACCATATAACATAATAAACTAATTTGTGTATGTGTTTCATTTTATATTAAACACAAGCTCCTCTGGTCATGTTCCCACTGCACATATGATAGATAGATAGATAGATAGATAGATAGATAGATAGATAGATAGATAGATAATTAGATAGAATGACACACATCTGCAAATTGACATCTACTTACACTTGTAAATTGCAAGAAACGGCAGTGTTGATGGCATGTTAGAGATATTCTCTACCGACCATCAAAGGGATTGCTAAGAATTAAAAGACAGATTTTGCTTTTCTTTTCAGTGAAATTCTTGCCAATGTGCTGTGTTTGGTATTGCAGCACAGGACAATTCACTGAAATAGAGATGTTATGCAATAACAGACACTTCCATGGACAAGAGTGGCGCTGTTTCTCAAAAAAGGCAGAACCTCGTTTTATAATTTTACAGAAGCCTTTGATGTAACATCGAGAGCGACCATGCTGACATCCAGTCAGTGGCGTAACTAGAAATGGCGGGGCCTCGTGGTGAACTTTTGACATGGCGCCCCCCCCCCGACTGACACCAACGCCGAAGGCCTCGACCGACCCCCTCCTACGCATTCCTGCGTGCCCTATTATGCCCCATAGTGGCCCCTGCACACAGTACTATACCCCATAGTGGCCCCTGCACACAGTATTATGTCCCTCAGTGACCCCTCCACACAGTATTATCCCCCATAGTGGCCCCTGCACACAGTATTATCCCCCATAGTGCCCCCTCCACACAGTGTTATCCCCCATAGTGGCCCCTGCACACAGTATTGTACCCCAGAGTATAATAATCGGAGACCCAGGGGGAGAAAAACATAAAAAAAACCTCTGTTACTCACCTATCTCCTGTCTCCTACGCTGTCGGCCTCCGAAGTAGTCCATCTTCAATGACGTCAGACGTCATATGACCCGGGACGCAGGCCGGGGTCATGAGACGTCAGACGACTAGGCCAAAGCCTGCCCGGATCGTGGAGAGGTAAGTAACAGTGTTTTTTATGTTTCTTACCTCTCCCAGTCTCCCAGACTGAAAAGACCCCCGAGTATAATGATAGCAGCGGTAGCGGCTGTCACCGAGCCCCTAATGTCCTGGGCCTGTGGCAGCTGCCTATGCTGCTACGGCGGTTGTTACGCCACTGCATCCAGTACAGACATCAAACATCATCACCAATTACATGACTAGGGCATCTATGCCAAAACACCACTGTACTCGCTTAGGTTACTTTTTCAGTTCTCCCATAGTTTTGTTTTAAATGTCTACAATGAGATCAATACCTGGAAACAATTGTATGAATACATTATAGAATTGCTGTTTAAGGCCCCATCCTACACATTGCGTATCACATCCACACATTGCGGAAAAAATAAGCAAAGAGGACACACTGAAATTTCCAAAACCATCGCTGTTTATGCTGTACGGAAATGCTAGCGGTTTCCTTATAGGTATAATGGAAGCAGAAAGTCTGCAGAGGTTTTTTACTATCTGTGGTAAAGACCGCTATGTGTTGGCACCACAGTTTTTCCTGCAGCCTTAAAGCCACATGTAGCAGGACCTGCCTGCTGCAAAAATTATTTGGTTATCACCATGGATTTTATTCCTGCACCAAACCCTCTGCAAGAAATTGACATAGTACACTGGCAATCCTGCCGATAGCTAACCTACCACAACTATGCCACGTGTGTCCCTGGCATAAAAAGGTTTATCCAGAAATAAAATGTATCACCTATCCACACAATAGGGAACAAGAGTCTGACCGCTGAAAGTCCCACCACTGGGACAACTATTCATCACAAAAACAGTGTCTCATATACATCCCTTTTAATGTAGCAAAGATTGCTACTCTTCTTATCACTATGGGACTGCCAGGGATAGGAGAGCTGCAGTCATTTTGCTTCTCTTTGCCAGTCCCAATGACTTGAAGGGAGAGGTAGCATTCATGTTCCAGTATTGCTCCACTTAAATACTAGCCCTGGTAGGGGTCCAGGCAGTGGGATTCACAGCAATCAGACACTAGTTTTATTTGTGAGAAACCATCCCCTTAATGCAGATACTCTTTACTCTTAAACATATTCTTCTCCTTCTTTAAAGAGATTGTCCACATAGAGGAGAAAGCCTGACGTCTGTGCCTTCTATGATGGCTGGATAACCTAATAGGGCATTAAATCATGGCTGTCTTTATGAGTCTACCCCTTTAAAAAGATAAATAAGAATTTATAGCTCACATTAATAACAATGGATAGGACGCCTCTTCAGTATAATGCACGTATAATACAGGGCGCACCTATTCTGCACAGTTGGGATGAGATATGCAGATACCAATTAAAAGAAATATGTTTCGTATGCATCATGATAGCAAAAGTGCAATTTTCAGGAATTATCCTTGAAACTTGTTACTATGCCTACAAAAGTATTCATGCATAGCATTGAATGACGGAATTCATTTTCCATAGGCAGAGATTGAGAAATGATGTACAGAATTACATAAAGCCTATTGAAGCATAAAAGATATTACAGCAAATGATGTGATGGCCTCATTCCTGCACAAGGTTATGGCAAAGCGTACAGAATTCACACGATGAAAAGATCTAATGAAACTGTTGGGTTGAATCATCACAAAGCACAGGTTTTATGCTGGAATGAAAAAAAACCCACATTCTTTATGAGTGATGCCACATCATAGGCAGTAAGGCTGGGACGTTAATCGAATAAATTCAATTACTTTGCCATTCCTAAGATTTGTGACTCTGATTTTCATCAGAATCTTGAGACCCATGTGAGCGCTGCCCGCTGTCTGGGACAGTGGCGTAACTACCACCATAGCAGCAGTAGCAGCTGCCACAGGGCCCGGGACATTAGGGGCCCGGTGACAGCTGCTACCGCTGCTATCATTATTCTCGGAGGTCTTTTCGGACCCCCGAGTATAATGATCGGGGCCCCCTGTTGGTGGAATACTTTCCACCAACAGGGGGCCCCGAAGCTGCAGCAACGGCTGAGACACAGGAGCTGCAGCTCTGGCTCCTGTCAGCGCTTCAGGACGCTCTCCCTCTCTCTCCCCCCTCCCTTTCTCTGCTGTCCTCTGCCCACCAATGAGAGGAGGAGGCGGGGCTTATCTCTGCCGAGCTCCTGCCGTCCGTCCTGCACTGAAGAGGAAGAAAGGAACAAGGAAAGTGAAACTAAAGCTACACAGGTACATACTGGGGTTACTTATTAATGTCAGGCATATGGGGGGATTACTTGTGTTTTAGTAACTCCATGTGCCTCATATTAATAGCAGTTAACCCCATCATCTCCCTCACATTAACCCCTGTTTGCCTCACCATAAGAGTTACTGATATGTGAGACATATGGGGGTAATAATAATGAAGATACTTTATTATTACCTCCATGTCTCTCATATATCAGTAACTCTTATGGTGAGGCACACAGGGGTAATGTGAGGGAGATGATGGGGTTAACTGCTATTAATATGAGGCACATGGAGTTACTAAATTGTAATGCACATGACCAGATTTTTTATCCACAATTTGTCCTGGTATAGCGGTCAGCGGGTGACGTGACAGTATTTAGTCCTGTAGGGGCCACTATTGGGTATAATACTGTGTGCAGGGGTCACTATGGGACATAATACTGTGTGCAGGGGCCACTATTGGGTATAATACTGTGTGCAGGGGCCACTATTGAGTATAATACTGTGTGCAGGGGCCACTATGGGGTATAATACTGTGTGCAGGGGCCACTATAGGGTATAATACTGTGTGCAGGGGCCACTATTGGGTATAATACTGTGTGCAGGGGCCACTATTGGGTATAATACTGTGTGCAGGGGCCACTATGGGGTATAATACTGTGTGCAGAGGCCACTATGGAACATAATAGAGCGCGCAGGAATGCGTAGGAGGGACTCGGTCGAGATCTTCGGTGTCGGGGGGGGCCCCATGTCAAAAGTTCGCCACGGGGCCCCGCCATTCCTAGTTACGCCACTGGTCTGGGATATTCCATGTAGGCTTTCTCCTCCCAATGCAAACTATGATGAACAGTTTCTTGACTGTAGTCAGTAGTTGGATGGCAGGACAAGGAAGCTGCATGAAATATACTTACTCCTTCTCACTATACCAGATGAAATATCTTCAGGGTCTTTCAGGGTATTCTGTTCTATGACTGTATAAGGCTAGGACTCCATCCCTCATTCCACTTAAAATATGTGGAGAGAAAAGTCCTTCAAGCAAGACTTTTCTCTCCGCCGGTTTCAGGCTAAAACCCGGTGGACCCCATTATAGTCTATGGGGTCTGTGGGTTCCGCAGGTAACCGCTTTCTAAGCAGTTAGGGTTTCCTTTTTCAGAGCCGCAAGTGGACCCGGAAATTGGAAACCCGAACGCTAATGTGAACCTAAGGGATGCTCTATCAGTTTTTCTGCTACTAATATCCACATTATAGTTGCAGCACATTTTCCATTTGTCTTTGAGGCAGGGTGTGTGTACAATAAGAAGTGACCTGCTCCACTCCCCTATCCATTATAATTACTACTGGTTTGTTTATATATAATTCATGTAACAATAACTGTACAACAGCAAACAACTAGCTGAGAAAGCCAAATATGTATAATATAGGAGATCCAGGAACACTGGACTGTAAATACATGCTGGCATAATGCATCCTAGAAGATCCCTGACACAGGAAAACAGCAATCTATGAGAACAGTCAAGAAGGCTGCTTACAGTCTGTGAATAATATCCCATCTGTAATCACAGAATCAGCCAAAAGCACACATAAGTACAGAAGTAGATTTTTTTCTTTCATTGTAAGCAGTGAGATGTGCAAAATATTCAGTCCAGTGCACAGAGAAAGCAGTTTGCTGGCATGTATGGAGACTGTGAGGAGAATCAGCCCCTCTCTCTGGATTAACTGTGTGAATAGACCACTACCTTCCTCTTCCAGACACTGTGAACTTATCTTTCTTTTTAAATGTATCTATGAACATGGCTTCCCAAGTAACAGGGAGTGAACTGCAAATCAGCTATAAAGAAGACACCTAGTCCTTCTCCTGAATGCTATCACTATCATTATGCAGGAACAAGAAGGAACAAGAAGCAGGGCCAAGAAGGAGGAACAAGAAGAGGGCCCCTACACCTCCAAATAGGAAATTTATTTTGTGTTAGGACACTAATAAGACATTAGACTGTCTGTGGGGACAATAGGGGAATTACACTGCATATGGGCCTCAATGGCCATTATACCATGTGGCAATCACAAGGGGGCATTATACTGTGTGTGGCAAACTAAGGGGGTGAATTACACTGTGTGGGGCCACAAAGGGAGCTTAAGAATATGTGGTGCTCACTAAGGGGACGTTATACTGTGTGAGAGAACTATGTAGCATTATATAATGTGCACAATAATATGAGAGACAGCTGAAGGCATTATATTGTGAGGCGGCACTAAGGTGGCTTTACCACTGTATATTACGCAGATGTGGTCACTATTAAAATACAGAGGCACAGAGGACTGGGTGGGGTCAATGGGGCATGGCCATGATTATTTTGCTAATGGATTCTGTCAGGGTTTAAGAGTAGAGTCCTGATTGTCTGAACAGACCAAATGCATGACCTTTGCATGTAAACATTCTGGTTTCTTGGACAGCTTTGAAGAAGAAAATACGCAGTGGGATCATGGACCATGTCAAAAAATCATGGATAACTTTGGCATGGGGTTGGGTAGTCAACATCTGGATGAAAGAGTCCAGTGAACAAACAATGTGGCCCCCTGTATCTGGTATTTTAGTGTAGATATTCATATGAAAGAGATCTTTAGTTTTTGATGTTGTATAAATAAAGAATTCCGGAAATCATGGGATTTATGCAAGAAGTGTTCAGATTTATTTATAAAGCAAACCATAGAACAAAGGCAAAATAGTAATAATTCAGTCCAGCCTGGACTTTAACCAGATTTGGACATCCTGGTTAGTTGAAAAGTACAGAAGTATGGCACAGGTGGAACGTGGCATTACCATTCTGCCCAGATGGCGTGACTTACTTTCTGACTACCAACATAGAATACTCGGAGGGCCGTGTTACTTTGTTTTACATTTGATTTGTTTTGGACCATCATGTTACTACCTCAGATCATTGTTCCATTGCACATTGACTGTTGAGTTGTTTGAACAATATTATGTAACAGTTACTGTTCACAATGGATAGAAATAGCCTTGGTCATGGACATTGGGTCTTAGCTAATCATATTCTATTATTTAATATGAATATCCATGTTACCTGTGTCGCATAACTATATTCTAATGTCCTGAATACGTTTTGGATCTCTATAATAATCATATTTTCTGTATTACAATAAAAACTTAAATATAATATTATAATGTAAGACGCAAGAACACTGTGCAACAAAATAATAAACTGATTTTTCAGTTTAATTTTAACACCTTAAATAAGTTAGTTGCCTTCTACCAACAAGAGCACCATACAGTGAAAAGGTTGTTCATGGTATTGCAGCTGAGACTGCCCTGTTTTCATGATAGGTGTGGGTCCCACAGGTGTTACTCATATGTATTGGACATTTATGGCATATGGCAATATGTCTGTTTTTTTTGGTATTATTTCAGCCAGTGCAACTATTATGAAGAAATGGTTTGGCCAATAGATTTGACAAGTATAAATGTCCAAGGCAATGTTCTACAAGTACAGGTATTATGAGACGTATTGTGACTATATGGTCCCTATTCAATAACTTGAGCAAAACGTGAACAATGAAGAGGCGATGGATGTAGGGATATTATAAGGTTTAGGCATTTAGCATGAGCTGGAATAGACATAGGGGATTAGAAATGCTTCCAGTCACATTCCTTTAACACTGCCAAATGGATCTGTCCATCTCCTCCCAAAACCAATGAAAAGGACAACACAAGGACCCCATGGGGGTAACCACAGCCAGGCTTTGTTGTTGCTGCACATGGTAAAAAGGAAAAACCAACAGAAGTGACCTGAGGATAACAAAAGACTAGAGAGAATGAGCCAAGGAGAACGCAAAACCAGGGCGAAAATAAAAGGGAGATAACACCGAGGAATTAGAAGAAGGGAAAAGTATGATAACGGAAAAGATGTCAAGAGGGAAAGAATAAGAAAAAGAAACAAGTATATATCTATATATCTCTCTATATGTAAAGGTTCTAGATAGAGATAGATAGATAGATAGATAGATAGATAGATAGATAGATAGATAGATTCAGTCCACAAGGATTGAGAAAGGTATCTTGTGGATTAAAACGTAGCACTTTGGGGTAATAAGAGTCTCTTTATTCACACATTGGAGCGCTGCCTCTTTTATGATTTACTTCTTGGCCTTTGCCGCTGTCCTGAAGAACATCCATCCAAGTTTTACACATTATTTTGGTAGTGCTGCTCTTTTATGGATATAGATAGAATGTTTCAAGGAGATTACTTTTTGCAATACATCTCAAGACAATGTATCAAGAGCCAGCAGAGCAAATGTTCTCCATACAGTAGGCTGCAAAGCATGACACAGCAGTATTCAGACACAGACAAGGAACATTTAAGCCTCAATGACCCCAGCTGCTTGAAGAAACATGTTCTGTCAGGGGGTAGAAACCATATCACTTGTCCAACCCTTGTATTCAGGTAAATGACTTTGTGGGAATGTCAGCCCTTCTGTCAGTTTGGAGAACCAGGTCAGGTGACGCCTATTCACACAGTGATACGCATGGTCAGGCATTGACCTTTAGCATCCCCAGAACATACAGAAAAGGGCAACATTAATGAAAAGTACAGTAAGGGTTACAACGTACATACATATGGACATGCGATTTTGCAAACATTTTTTATTTTATAATATTTAAAACAGTCCTATGGAGAAGGAAGTCATTTCTAAACAATAAACTGTGGAGGTTTATGTCCCTACAGATGGGATTAACAATATTCGGCCTTAGTTGTCACAACAAACTAAAGGCACAACAAATATTAAAGCTGAAGAAATAGCTATACAGTCACGTAGAGCCGGATTCACATCTGGGCCAGGATTTCTTTTATTCCTTTCTGTCATAGGAACAGAAAAGCGGACAGGCTAAAACTGTATCTGATAGACCCCATTGACTATACTGGGGACTGTTGTCTTTATCCATCATGGTGTCTATCTATTTGGCCAGGACTTTGTGATGGACTCTGCTAAGACAGATGTGAACACAACCTAAGCTGGTCTAACATTTACAATATTCTTTAAAACCAAAAAGTGAAAAACCGCATCCAGTGTATTTAATGCGCTCACTGAAAATATCATCCATGACTCACCGCAGAGCCGGCCAACTTTTTATACCTTTTGATACACATCCAAAATGAAAAGTACCTTGTTAGTTTGGTGTGTGACTAGCGGCATCCTATGAGAAACCATTACATAATCATAAAACTCTCACCAGGGCTATGTTCACACACTACAGTTTTGAGACAATATAGGTGTAATGTTTTCAGTTTCTTGTGTGACGTTTGGAAGCCATTCCTGGGTATTATCCTGACTGTGATCATTGGGCCTGTCTTACAACACACATTGTTATCACATCGGCTAATTACTAAGGCAGGCGTTATCTTCCATTGTAGACAATCATATACATTGATAATCACTAAAGGCTGCCGCAATGAGTCCAATGTAACTCCAACCTTAGGCAGGTAGTCTGCACTCAGTAAGTAAATACAAGGGTGTAGAGAGGTTCTATACATATCAACACTAATAGTCCCTACTTTGTCAGTTTACTGCTATTAAATATCCTTCTACAGCAGACACACTGCAGGACAGCTAATGTGATACCCCGCTCAGTCTTGTACATCGGCGTTCTCTGATCAGTCCAATTGCCAGCTGACCTGACCACAAATTAACTCGCTTCAATTCGCCACATTCTAACTGTAGGTAATCATATTCAATGTTCCCCTATGAGTTTCCCTAATATTCATAAGGGGGATGTATATAGCAGTTTACAGTATATATACAGTTTATACAGCAGTAAAAACCACAGTTTGCAGGACCATAGTGGTTGGCCCCGCTACTTAAGGACTGACCAGGACTGTTCACGGGACTGTTTGCAGGACCATAGTAGTTGGCCTCGCTATTTAAGGACTGAACAGTCCTGTTCAGTCCTTAAGTAGCGGGGCCAACCACTATGGTCCTGCAAACTGTGGTTTTTACCGCACATTGTTTGCAGGGCACAAACTGCTAGATACATCCCGCTGATGAACTATTATATTAGGGAAACGCGTAGGGGAACATTGAATATGATTATCTACAGATAGAACGTGGCGAATTGAAGCGAGTTATTTTGTGGTCAGGTCAGCTGGCAATTGGACTGATCAGAGAACGCCGATATACAAGACTGACCGGGGTATCACATTAGGTGTCCCGTAGTGTGTCTGCTGTAGCAGGATATTTAATAGCAGTAAACTGACAATTTGTATCTTTAATAGTGTTGGTGAAAGTAGAAGGAAAACAGGGTGGAGGTGGGTGGAAACTAATCACGAGAAGCCCTATAATCCCTCGCCAAACCAACTAACCACACTGTTATCTTTCATATCCCTCAAAAAATGCAACAGAGGGTAGGACTGAGTTTTATGATGGGGACTGGATAGGGATATTTTAATGAAGAGAATTAAAGGTTATGTTTTATCATATGAAATAAAGTAGGGACTATTAGTGTTGATAGTCTGCACTCAGGTAACCATCTGCAGAGAACGGATCTGCGTTCACTTTGTCACCTGAAGAAGTTGCCAAGTTATTTCAGGTTTACCCAGTAGTCTGTACAGGAGCCTAACAGCAATCCCCCTGCTGTATACATATTACAGTATCAGATTGTATACTGCTCAGAAGCTGGCAAGTGAAGTCAGAAAATTACATGAGACTCTGTAACCTTTGCCTACACTCAGGTAATGCCATGAAATTGCCATTTTACACCTCTCATGGCCAAGAGCATTACAGGCAGCCCCTGCCACACATTGATCAATGGGTGAGCTGTCACACGTGGGTACAAAGCACGTGTGAGTGCCCTGACAAGCTGGAACCTCCAGCGCTACAGTGATTGATGCAAATGTGAACAGTGGCATAGAGAAGAGGGCTGCACTTACTTTCCTGTGCCATGCTGATGACAGTCTCCGTGGTGGCATGATACTCATCCTCTTCCACGAAAGCATTATGCTGGAAGGAGTCTCCCTGAAACTCGTGCTGGTCCAGGATCTGCTGCAGAGGGGGAGCCTTGGGCAGCAGCTGGTTCACCACCTCCCGGGTGATATTTGGGGCTTCCTTTAGCCTGAGTTTGCTGAGGATCTGGGACTTGATGCTCTCCAGCCTCATCTCCTTGCTGTGCTTCCTCCACATACACACCGGGCAGTCCTGCTCCTCACTTTCTGCCAGGGAGCTCTCCACCTGCAGGGCTCCTTTCTCCATCATAGACTCTCCTCCACTCTTGGAAAACTCCAGGGACAGGACCAGCATGCAGAAGAAGAGAGGATAGCGCTGAGACAGCATAGCTGGGTGCCCAGGCTGAGGACTGCTGCTGCTGCTGGTGCAGAGAGGACAGCTGCCTTGTGCAGGTCTTTATAGGGGAGGGGTAGGCAACCACAGATCATGTACTAGGCACAGGGACTCCTTCTTTTTATATCCCAACTGTTCTCTGTCGTAAAATGCTTTCATTGGCTGGAGAGGTAACAAAAGGCCCCTAGCAGGGCTGTCAACAAAGTAAAACACAGGCAGAGAGAGAGAGGAGAGGAAGAGAACAGGAGAAAAGTGACTACTCTGGATTCAGAGCCTGTGACTTGGTACAGGGAAGGGGGCTGTGACACATCTTAAAGACACAAAGCCCTCTTATTGTAACACTCCTGTGCTCCCTCCTCATCCACCTCTGGAACAGGGAACACCCCCCCCTTTATAGCCGCTTTATGGCAAGCAGAACCTGTAGCTATGGCCAAGGGCAGCAGATCTTGTAGAGTAATAAAGTGTATGTACTAACATCTTCTCTAGTGCCTGCCGCTGAAAAAGACTCCACGATTATATATGTCACATGGAAGCCAGAAGCTTTAAGATCTGCCAGATAGGAAATAGAGACAATGGGTTCAACAAATGACTAAGTACTTTACCTTATATCCTGTTAATCCATGTAAAGGGTGTTTTATATGACTCTGTATTGCTCTGTCAATGTACTAGACCTACAGATAATCCAAAATTAGCCTTAGTGCCTTTTGGGAAAATTTGAAGTCAAACAGCGGCTTAAACCACCTGTGCCCTATAGACATGAGAGTCATTATTCTACTAATAGTCTAATAGATAGATAGATAGATAGATAGATAGATAGATAGATAGATAGATAGATAGAGATATGTACATATAAATATATACATCTATAGTGCACTGCAAAAGATTTAGGCAGGTCGGTGGGATTACTACAAATTAAGAATACTTAAAAAAAATAGCGTAAATAGTTTATTTTTGTCAATTAACAAAATGACGTCAACAAACAAAATGCTGTGATTCTAAATCACAGCATTTAGTGTGAACGGTATTTGGTGTGAACACCCTTTGCCTACAAAAAAAAGCATCAGTTCTTCTAGGTATACTTGCACACTGTTTTTGGAGGAACTCTGCGGTTTTAAAGTCAGAGCAAAGTGGATGGAATTCTAGCAAATCCTATGCCCACTTTGTGGGAAAATACGCAACAAGCCCAGTTTGGAGATCACAGCATGTCAATTATACCTATGGAAATGCTGGCGGTTTTCCTATAGGTATAATTGAAGCAGAAAATTTGCAGAGGAAAACTCCTTACTTTCTGTCAAAAGCGCTGCGAGAAGAACTGTGATGCGTTGCTGCCGCGGTTTTTCATGCAGCGCTTTTTTGCTGTGAGACAGGTTAGGGTGGGTTCCAAATGGATGAGCAGCCACGTCCTTGTTGCTCCAATATGCTCATTGGCATATTGACAAAAATAGTGATATTGCAGCAACAGAGGCAATGATTCACAAGGGGAAACACTATTTTATTCAGACGACCCTAACCTATCTGCCGGGCTGGGTTGATATGCTGAGTTTTGGTGGCAGACTACTTTTAGACTTTTATGTAGTACTGTATATATACTAGCCATATAAGTAGACGTTGTGATGAAGGAACAGTTAGCACACATTCTTGCTGAGACTGTAAGAAGAAGATAACCACAAATATCTGTGCAACCTATACTAAGAATGAGCTTATATAACTTCTATTATATAGCTATGATTTATTTTACATCATATTATAGAAAATGCTCTGATACCAGTGAAGCTTACAATCTCATTTCTATATCTCAGGCACAGTTTTACAAGTTATGTACCTTGCAGTGTGTGGAAGATGCTGGAAATTGAGTTCAGAGCCCTGGTGGTGACAGGCAATATTGCTAACCACTCTCCATTGCATCAACAATATTAGCTTGAAAATGCTCGCCTTTTATTCCTGCATTACAGCAAACTTAGGGCTCATTCACATCTGCACCCGGTTTCCGTTCTGCAGGTTTCCGTTTCCTGCACAAAACAGGGGCAGGAGACGAAAACCTGCAGGACTCTTTCATACCCATTCATTTGAATGGGTTTGAAAGATGTGCGGCCGTGAAACCGTTTTTTTTTTAAATCGGACACAGAGTCGGACATGTAGTACTCTGTGTCCGGTTTTAAAAAAACGGTTTTGCGGCGGAGAGCATAAAACGCTCACCGCCGCTCACGGCTGGACCCGCTCCGACAGCTTTCCGTCTTCTGCATGCAGAAGACGGAAAGCTGAGAACGGAGACCCGAACGCTAGTGTGAACCCAGCGTTAGTGTCTAAAGAAAAACTTCAAGTGAGTTGTGTTCACACATTGGTTTGTGTTTCTGTTGTTCTGCTTTGTTAGAAGGGCATAACAATGAAAATACTGAAAGTGATTGATACTTTCCATAACAGACATGAACATCATCTGATGAATCCGTTTGATTAAAATAGTCTAAGGCCTAAGGTATCATCCTGCAGCAAAAAAGCGTAGCGGGAAAACCCACAGCGACAACACTGCAGTTTTTTGCCACTCTTTTCACAAAAAAACCCCCCAAAAAAACCTCTGCGGACTTTCTGCTTCCATTATAGGGAAACCGTCAGCGTTTTTGTAGGTATGACTCACATGCTGCAATTTCCAAAATTGCTGCAATTTTGGAAATGGCAGCTTGTCGGTTGCGTGTATTCTTCCACAAAGTGGAAGTGGATTCGCTAGACTCCTATCCACTTTGTTGTAACTGTAAACACCACTTAGGGTGCCGGCGTAAATGATTTCCATTAGGAAGCCCAGAATTTTACCATACAAAATAACTCCTAATTGAGCCTACAAAACAGATTTACGGCTCATGCACACGGAGTTAACACGAGCGCATTTTAGCATAATACACATGTATAGAATACATGTGCTAAAATAACACTCCCATTGACTTCAATGAAATTTTTTACACGTAAAAAACGTGTTAAAAAGCGACGCGTTTGACGCGTTTTTTTTTACACGTGTGCATGGGCCTTTAGGCCGGGGCCCCGATTTGCCCACAGCGGAAACGCCATGGGAAAAATCGTGGCGTTATACAGTAACTGTAAAGTGGATGGGATTCCTGCAAATCCCATGCCCACTGTGCATTTAAAACCGTAGCACGGGCGCACTGCAATTTCCAAAACCGTTGCGGTTTTGGAAATTGCAGCAAGTCAATTATATCTACAGGAATGCCGGCGGCTTTCCTATAGATATAATGGTAACAGAAAGTCCGCGGAGGAAAACTCTGCGAACTTTCTGTTCAAAGCGGTGGTGTAGAAATGCTGCAAATTCAGCATTGCAAATACGTACAAAAACACTGGCATTTTCTGTATAGATATAATAGTCTCAGAGCAAACTTTGCCTAATAAATCCAAAATGAAAAAATAATTTTTTAAAAGAATAATGTGGCCATATCCGCTGCACCCTCTGCCCCCCGCTAGCTACACCCCTGCTTTGTTGTCTTGATGCAACCTTGCAATTATGCACTTGAGCGGACAATGTATTTTAGGATTTGACACAAGTAATTTAATTTGATTTATAAAATTAATGTGAATGTTAAGTTGCCAACTTTGGGTAGTTTTTGTGTGTCTTATGCTTCTGAAATTGTGCCCTGTAGTCTGCAGTGTTTTTTACGTGACTCCCATAGTGGAGTGATTTTGTGCCTATTTATGTGCCTTTTATTTTTATTTTAATTTTTTTTAAATAAAAGGTACAAATAGTCAGCCACACCTACTTTTATCGCTAAAATCACAAAGTGGTAGATAGGGAATTCTTACATAGAAAAAAGGCGCAGACACTTCTTAAATCCGGCTTAATGGCAAAAAAAAAGACGCAAAAATTGCACTGCTCACTCCAAAATCAGGCGCAAGCACAAACATGTTGATATATGTGCCCCACTGAATTACTCTGTGGAAGTGTAACAGAACGGCATCATCGCAACAAATCTCTCTGCACGTCTTTCCTCCTAGATATTCCTCCATAAGTTATGATTGGGATTATTGAAAAGTGTCCGTGTTTAGGAACCATAAAAACTCAGCTACAAGGCGGCAACAATGTGCAACAAATAAAGTTGCGTTTCCACTACCCGGGGGCCTCAGCCTTTAGTTTTTAGGTTATATAAGCAGAAACCTGGATGCCCTTGCTATGAAGTCCTTGGTTAGCTCTCCCTCTGCCTACCGGTGACACGAAATTAGAAAAGTTTGACTGACTAAACTCCAGGAGCTGTCACAAGAGACGCCCCATTAGTTTAGGTCTAGAGCTGCCGGTAAATCATCTGATCTGGCTAACAATGGATGGATAGAGTAAAGCTTTGTGTACTTTTGGTTTATCAGTCCTACATGAGATATATATGCTATTTTTTACAGGCATTCACCAATAATTCTAATAATAACATGAAATGTGTTGTCACCTACAGGGTAAATCCCCTTTCAGATGACCATGTTCTAGGTCAGTATGCTATCTGGGTTTTTCCCGGACAGCACATTGACCCATTCATTTCTATGGGCCTGAACACATGACCATGAATTACATGGTTCCATGTGCGAGTTGACAGTCCAGGCCGCAATACATGGAATAGGTCCTGTTGCTGTCCAATTTTGAATGAATGGGGCCACGGAAGCATGGTCGATGCACAATGTCATCCGTGTGCTGCCTGTGTGCCAGCCATGTTATTCATTCACACACAACACAGCTTCAGGTTTTGCTGAAACAGTTTTTGAAGCCAATAGTGGGAGTGGATCCCATATGGTGGGAACATATAGAGCACAGATGCTACTTTTCCTCTTTTGTCAATCCACATTTTGTTCTTTCTTCAAAAACAGCATAAACAAATTTAGACACATTTACTCCCACCTGGTTCTTCTTTGGATCAATGGAGGTATCATAACTCCCCAGACATTAATAATATCCCCTACAGTCTGACATCAGGATCACTAGACGCTGAAGTCCCATTAGTCAAGGGGGGAAAAATAAATATATATTTTCTCAGTTAAAGCCCCCACAAAGCCTTTTATCCACTGAAACATTAAAGTTTATCTTAATTTTATGCAGATTTTTTCTAAAATGTCTTAAAGAATAAAAGTAGGATCTGCAGGTACTGAATATACTGTAAATGGGGATTTCATAGCCATACACATCCACAGTACTCTACAGAAATTGATGGGATTTAGATTTCTGTTTTGTTCATTCACTTTTCATTTTGTCAATTGAAAAAATAAATTTACACTTCTGTTTTTGAAAGTAGTCTTAATTTACAGTACAGGAATTTCTTGTACAAGGCAGGTGTGAGAAATGCTGCAAAGTAAGAAAGCTTTTAGAAATAGGAGTGTTAATAGTTCATTTTTTGTCAAATAACAAAATACAAAGTGAATGAATGAACAAGAAATCTAAAACACATCAATATTTGGTGTGACCGCCCTTTGCCTTCAAAACAGTATCATTTCTCATAGGTATACTTCAAGACAGGATGGAGATTGTTCCAAATATCTTGAAGAACTACCCACAGATCTTCTGCAGATGTAAGCTTGCTCACATCCACGTCTTTTCATGTAGTCTCAGAACTACTGAATAATGTTGAGATCAGGGCTCTGTGGGAGCCATATCATCAATTCCAGGATTCATTCTTTGCATTGAAGATGGTTCTTAATGTTAGTTGCTGAATTTTTGTGTCCATTTCTTGCATGAGCAAGGTCTCACCCAGGCACAGATATGAAAGCAGACTAGAGATTCAAGAGGTGATGTTCAAGCTCTTTTGAAGAAGATAATATAATCCTTTAATAGTCCCACCATGGGGAAATTCAGTGTGTTACAGCGGCATGGATAATACAGTAATATATTACAAGAAAGATCACATACAAGCTCATAGCAGATAGAAAGATACTAGGAGTCATAGCAACTAAGAAGAAAGAAGACTTCAGGATCATTTAGTTCTCTGTGTGGAGTGATCTTCGCTTAGCCTGATGTTGATTATACAGCCTGACCGCCATTGGGAGGAAGGATGTCTGATAGCGCTCCTTCTCACACTTGGGGTGAAGCAGTCGGTCACTGACAGTACTACTATCACAGTCTCATATATGGGATGAGACCAAGAAGCACCAAGAAACAGGCAGCATTGAGGACTATAGACGCAGTGGTTGGCCAAAGAAATGTAGTGCAGCAACCCCTGAAAAACAGACCCCTTTTAAAAAGGATCTATAATCAGATATGTCGGTGTTATTTTCCTCTGTGCAGGGAACTACAACCATGTGAATGCCCAGAAAATCATGGAAGAAGATACAGCATCCTTTTCATTCTAAGGATCATAGGGGTCCCGGCAGATGGATCCCCTTCGATCAATAAGTGATGGCACAACTTACACTGGGTTCACACCAGCGTTCGGTGTCTGTACTCAGGTTTCCGTCTTCTGTGGGCAGAAGACGGAAACCTGTCAGACCAGGTCCAGCCGTGAGCGCTGGTGAGCATTTTATGTTCTCCGCTGCGAAACGTTTTTTTTTTTTTAAACCAGACACAAAGTCCTACATGTCCGACTTTGTGTCCGGTTAAAAAAAAACGTTTTTGCTGCGGAGAGCACAAAACGCTCACCGGCGCTCACGACTGGACAATTTTCAAACCCACTCAAATGAATGGGTTTGAAAATTGCCTGCAGGTTTCCATTTCCTGCCCAGTTTTGGGCAGGAAACAGAAACCTGTATGAACGGAGACCGGGCGCAGATGTGAACGAGTGCCAGAGTGATATGTCATCATATACTATGGTTGGAAAACCACATTAAATGAAACATATCAGTCAGATCACCTACTATGGGTTCTCAACACATAGGGAACAGTCAGTTTGTCTATCTAACAAACAATGAATCCAATACATGATAGCGGCTACACATGAAGATTCTGATCCATTTAGTTACAATACACATGTACATATGGTGCACAACCATCATAAACACAGTCAGGCTTGGGTTTTAAATGCAATATCTGAAACTATTCCCCATAAACGTGTATAATGATTTTAGGCCCTGTCAATAGTAGTTATATAGTTTCATCAGCACTTACCAAATGCAAACACCAACAGAGTACCCCGCCATAGAATCCCCTGTCTCTGATAACTATTGTATTGATGATTTATATTATCTTGACTCCACTGACCTCAATCATGGCTCAGCTGTTATCTGTCAGTCAAAGGGTGACCAAGTTTCATGAATATATATTGTTTAGACAATGCCATCTGATCTGTGATTTAATGGGCATTTAAACAAATTGAAAAGGCTGAATTTTCAACTATTCTGGTATTTTAACAAAACTAGTCAGTTTTGAGATGGTATGCAATTTAGTTTTTTTTATTTTTATCTAAATTTGATAAAAAAAAAGGTGTAAAGCCATGATGATCCAAAATTGAGCATGTATAGGATAATAACTACATGAAGTCACATTGGAATGATTTCCTAAATAACTGATTCGCTATTCTACAATTCCCAGACTCAAGAAAGCAGGAATCAATTTTTTTTTACCACAATGGCGTACAGAATAAATCATAAACCTAGTCAACTATAACAATATGACTATATCTATTGTGATCATTATATCCCATAAGGCAATAAAGTGCTGCTATTTAAATGGAAAAAATATTACGTTATTATATAATACAAATAACTATTAAATATAAAATATTATATATTTGTGTATAATAATAATAATAATATATTCGTGTTATCGTTATATATGCATTATTTTGCCAAAGCAACACATTTTAAAATAGGGTCAAATTATTTTTCACATGAATATATATGTAATTTCTAATATCTATACTTTTATTTTCAGTATAAAATGTAAGCATTCCCAATACATAACCTTTGTCTGAGCAAGCTCTGTAGCAAACTACATCAATCATCTACCTTTATCTTTAGCTTTTTGTTATGCATGTTGGGGAGGGGGTTACAGCTGCATTTTTAGGCCAACAAGGTCCAAGGTCAATGCTATATAAATAAAAATACTAATAAAAATAAGCAGCAGATTGAGCCGTTGCAGATTGAATTCTCACATGGCTTTATCCAAACCAGGGAGGTTGGTTTTTTTTGTGACATTAAGGACCAGTTTGTTGACAGAAGCCTTTGCTTGGTTGAACCATACTGAAAAGCTGCGATAATAAGGCATGCTAGGTGCAGAGTGTATTGTAACCCACATAAAGACATGGAAGTGGAGAACAAGATATATAATTCTACATTTCTTATGTATTTAAGCAATATTAAATTAGAATAAAAGCCCTGTATAGACTCACATAAGTGAATGAAAAATAACTTAACATATTATTAAGATATTCCTGATGACATTCAGTATACAACAAACTCTATTAAAAGAAGCCCAATTGCTAGGGCCAGCAAACAATTTGTAGTGTCTTCTCTACCTACATATGAGACTCCAAAGTACTATAAAAGATAAGTAAGAGTCAACCACCATCCCCAGTATGTCAGGATAGTGGTAATGGGGGAAGACGATAAAAACAGAATTATACTACTATATCTGGCTCACTATATGAGATCCAAGGTTTGTGTTTGGAATAAATGAGATCTCTGCGATACTTTGTATCCTGGGTAATGGTTACCTGTATTTATTGGGCTACACCTGATGAGAGATATACCCTATTAATTGGCACTGCAGCCTTGCAGTGCTGGAGTCCTGGGTTCAAATCCTGCCATGGGCAACATCTGCAAGGAGTTTGTATGTTCTCCCTGTGTTTGCGTGGGTTTCCTCCGGGTACTCTGGTTTCCTCCCACACACCAAAGACATACTAATAGGGAATGTAGATTGTGAGCCCTATATGGGACAGTGACTGACAATATCTGTAAAGCACTGCGGAATATGATGGTGCTATATAAGTAAGCATAATAAATAAATAATAATAATATTAGTCATCTGACCTCATTTATACTGAGGTTTGGACACTGACCCTTGGTTCACATCTGTGTTTGGTAATACATTCGAGGAGCCCGCATGGGGACTCCCCGAACGGAATACCGAACGCATTTGCAAGCGGTGTGCAGTGAAAGCACATGGACCCCATAGACTATAATGTATTCCGTGTGCTTGCTGGAGATCTCCACATAATTCATGTGGACAGGAAAGTAGATTGTGAAGTACTTTCCTGTCTACATGTTCCCTGTGGAGATGTTATAGTCTATGGGGATCCGTGTGCTTTCACTGCACAATGCCTGCAAATGCGTTTGGTAGTCCTGACATACTGGGGATGGTGGTATACGACAACTTATTTTATAATAGTTTGGAGTATCAAGTCTTGGTAGGGAAGACATTAGAAAGTGTTTGCTAGTTGGGCCCTAAGAATTGGGTTTCTCCTATATAGGGTCTAATCCTTACTTTCCCCTATTAAGCACAATTTGGATGTTTGCCGCAATTAATAGATTTTGTCGTATACAGAGTATCAACATTTTAAGAGTATCATGATAAAAGTTAAAGTGCAACTCCCTTTTTTTTCCTTGCTATTGTGTCACCGGGTGTTTGGTGACCAATTTTTTTAATCTACTTTATTACCCTATCTAACTTCCTTTTTACTATAAAACAGGCTGTAACATTCTACTTAGCAACCCTCTAACTGAGTTGTTGTTAGGGAAAGTATGTACACAGTTATATTGTAAATCTGCAGAGCTGAAGCATTGACGAGAGGGGGGATGGCCCCTTCAAATGGCTGTAACTCCGGTTTTATACCTCCTAGAAAAATGATTCTGGTATAATAATAAAGTTGAGTCGAGAATTTCAACTTTATATGCAGCAGTTTGTTCATGCTGTATGTAAAATCAGATTATGTTATAGCTAGAATCTCAGTTCTCTTGTGATAACAGAACCATTTTTCTAGATGGTATAAAACCAGAGATAACGCCATTTGAAGGGATCATCCCATCTTTGGTGAATGCTTCATCTCTATGTACTACATTGAGCACAGTGTCTTTAGTATTGTTTAGTTAGAGCATTGGTAATGGGAACTTTACAATCTGTTTTCTAGTAAAAGGAAGTTTGATGAATTAATAAAATAAATGTTCACCACCTGCTGAAACCATAGTGAAAAAAGTCAATGAAATGGGAGTTACATCTTAAAGGGGTTGTCCTGGATAACCCTAAAACACTACACTAATCTAAACACCCTCCTACTTTCTAAATTACTTTATTAATCAAAAATGCCTATTTACCCATATCCCGGGGCAGTCATGTGGCTGAGTGAATTAGGAAAGGATGGTAGTGGGAGGAATAGCTAGGGGGACAGGGAGGGGGTGTTAGAGAGGGAGGGGGAGGAATGAGCTTGAGATAGTGTGAGAGCCTACAACGACCAGAATGCATTGCAGCAGAAAGCTACACCATGTAAACAAATGGAGAAGATCACTCCAAATACTGCTAAAGGTATATGGGTGCACTCATTATCCCATTATTAACACTAACAGACCTTTTTTAAAAAAAATAAAAATAAAATATATATATATATATATATATATATATATATATATATATATATATATATATACTGGTATATATAATATATATATTGGAGGGCCTAGATATAGGATTACCTGTACACTCAGCCTGCTGTTAGGGCACACTAAGTGCTGCCTTAACAGCCTTGCCCCACACTGGCACCGCTCACAATATGTTAACATACAGAAGTTTAAACTAAATACGCAAAACAACCATGTAATAAAAATGTAATAAAAAAACAATAGTCTTCAAAATAAAGCTGCAAAAAATTATTTAGTCCACTTTCTTCTGCATACTATACATTGAATAAAACACCACACTTATTAGGTATAAACATGACCATAAGCACCTTATAAAATAAAAGCATAAAATGTGAAAGGTATTTAAAAAAAAAATTAAATACGAAAACTGCTTATATTTAGTGATCTGTCTGATGTGAGGCATGTCATAAGCATCTCTGAAAAATGTGAATACTTCCTGGGACCGGACACTATTTAAAGATGACCTTTCACCAGGTCAGAAAAGCCCAAGTTTGGTATTTTGATCATCTAAATTCTTTTAGCCATTCCAAAGATGCAGGTTAGGGTGTAGTAGCCAAGTGGGCGGTAACAAACAGGCACAGCCTAAACGTACAGTGTAGTCACCCACTTGGCTAGTGTAGCCTAATTTGCATCAACCTTAAAAAAGGCTTATGTCTTTAGAATAGCTGAAGAAATTTGGATAAATAAAACATCGAAATGCTGAGGGTGATGGCGACTATAAGATGATCTATGTAATAGGACTTTTCTGACCTGGTGACAGGTCCACTTTAGGAGAGAATACAGATTTGTAGATGGTAAAAAAATTTCAGTATCCAAGGCTAAAAATCTGGACATCCTTCATAGATTATAGCAGCCAGACTATAGCAGAGCCTATTTGTATCAAGATTAAGACAAAACAATTACAATCCTGGGGTATAGCGGTTTGCCCAATGGCTCTCCATCTAATAGACAATTGCCGTATTAATTTCCTACATTTAATATAAATGGCCTATTATGGAAGGGTAGACACACCAATATAAATACTCTAAATTATTTCTCAATATAGATGAAGGAGGTTCCAAACTTCAGTCCCTATTTTTATAAAAATGAATACAAATGTTAGACTTTTTAGCTTCTAGCAGGGCAATGTTACAAGAATGAACAACATCAAGTTCTTTATTAATTAAAAAATTGACTCTTAGTTTGCTGGTAATCCATGTGTTTTTACCAGTTATCCCTCGCAAGTATATCTTGACCTTCTTCAGAGCCCATAAGTTCACTACCTGCAGGTACAGCCTTAAAGGGGTTTTATGGGCAAAAATTAATTTTACAAAAAGGTCAGTTAGTGCTATTAATGGGTTAATAAATGCAACCAAATACCTTTAGCAGTGTTTTGAGTGAATTCTGGGGCTCTCAGTGACCTCATAGCACCCTCTGTTAACATCCATAACTTCCTCTTCTGTGTTTCCTACAAGTTCTCCCTCTCTCACTAACTAATGCTCTTCCTTTCTCAAACACTCCCCCCTCCCCTATTTCCTTAGCTAGCCCGTCCACTACACCCTAAGAAGCCATAGTTATAATACTAGCTATCCCCAACCATACCTCCCTCTCACACTCACTGTCCCCCTCCCTTCTTTCCTAGCTAGCCAGCTCATACATGCGTGGGCGTGCATGTGTGTCAATGATGACGAAACCAGAGAGGAGACAGCAGGAAGGAAAGGTAAGTATTCTGGGTCTGGTGTAGTGAGGGGAGGGTACGGGAAATGAGGAGACAGGTGAGGACGGCTGGAGGAAGGAGCAGTGTAGTGAGGGGAGGGGACAGGAAGTGAGGATACGGGAGGGGAGGGCTGGAGACGGGAGGAGAGAGGGGGGGGGTATATAGTATGTGACCCCCATCTCCGGAAGCGGCGATATGGAGAGTCACAGGATACTATAAAGATCTTTCTGGGGTGGTCATGTGACCGCCCCAGCGCTCATGGTAAATATTCTCCTTTGTTAATACAAGTGAATTAAAAGTAGATGGGAGGAAGCAGGGACTGGGACGGGAAGGGGGAAGGGGGTGTTAGTTTAGGATAAAAACTTCTTTTTATCTGGACAACCCCTTTAATTTAGTGGCTAGCAAAGTCCATAATAGTTTTCAGGCAAGAGGTTAGGATTGATAAAAAAAAAATATATATATATATTATATAATATATATACGTATACTGATAATTCCTTTATTGCTGACATTTCCACATGTGGTCTTATAGGAACAAGAATGTACACTTATTTAATTACTTGGAACTTAGCAAGT
Source organism: Leptodactylus fuscus (assembly GCF_031893055.1). Taxonomy (NCBI): domain Eukaryota; kingdom Metazoa; phylum Chordata; class Amphibia; order Anura; family Leptodactylidae; genus Leptodactylus; species Leptodactylus fuscus. The sequence goes on along the minus strand of NC_134266.1, from coordinate 219,934,268 downwards.
CCAGAAACATTTAGATAGAAGAGTCTGATAAGGGCTGCCTTGAAGGAGACAGGTCCGATGTTTAGGCCACATAACTATAAGTCATATATATAATTATACTAATTCTTCTAGGACAGTGATGTTGGTTGTAAGAGGATGCCCAGATGACTGGTTGCCATAAATTTGTCCCCCTGCTTTAACATTTCCCAAATTCCTCAGCCCTATCAGAGGTCTCTGTAGCTATGTCTCTTTGTATTGGTTTTTATACCTATCTGTAATACTCTTTTTCCTGTAACATCACCTCTAAATAGCCTTTCATTTGCTTTATCTACCTGAGAACTGATTTATCTCTTGGTTTTGTGTAAAGGTTTCCATAAAAGTACACTGATGGGATATGTTATTAGGCAGAGGTCAGTGCAGGCAGCACTGGCTCAGAGTTGGGGAACAGGCCAGGGTCTAAACATAGGTAATCAGGAATTAGCAAGCAAGCATCACTGTTGCAGGTAGCCTGCGATAGCAGGAGTGCAGGGATGCTATGGGCCCTGGGCTGGGACAGTATCCCGGTGGTGCACACCCCTTCCCATATATATATATATATATATATATATATATATATATATATATATATATATATATATAGTTACTAGAGGGAGGACCCGGCTTCGCACGGGTATATTACATTTTATGTTTGTGTAGTGGCCCCATAAGAATTGTCCAATTTTGCACTGGTGTATTTTGTATGTGGTTTGTGTGTATGTCCATAACCGTCATGTGATTATGTGTATCTCATTTTGGATATCAGTGAAAAACCTGTGATCAGTTGTTATGGATACCTGGAGTAAAGCTGCATCTAATCCTTCCCTGTGTAGTACTGTGTTTAGACTCAAGTATCTAATCCTTGTTGGTGTGGTACTGTGTTTAGACTCAAGTATCTAATCCTCCGGCGTGTGGTACTGTGTGTAGATGTGTGTATCTAATCCTCCCCCGTGTGGTATTGTGTGAAGAGGCGCGTATCTAATCCTCCGGTAAGTGAAACTGTGTGCAGACGTGCATATCTAATCTTACGGCATGTGGTACTGTGTGCAGACATGCGTATCTAAACCTCTGGCGTGTGGTACTGTGTGCAGATGCGCGTATCTAATCCTCCCCCGTGTGGTACTGTGTGCAGACGCGCGTATCTAATTCTCTGGCGTGTGGTACTGTGTGCAAATGGGCGTATCTAATTCTCCCCATGTGGTACTGTGTGCTGAGACGCGTATCTAATTCTCTGGCTTGTGGTACTGTGTGGAGAGCCATGTATCTAATCCTCTGGCGTGTGGTACTGTGTGCAGATGTGTGTATCTAATCCTCCCCCGTGTGGTATTGTGTGAAGAGGCGCGTATCTAATCCTCCGGTAAGTGAAACTGTGTGCAGACGTGCATATCTAATCTTACGGCATGTGGTACTGTGTGCAGACATGCGTATCTAAACCTCTGGCGTGTGGTACTGTGTGCAGATGCGCGTATCTAATCCTCCCCCGTGTGGTACTGTGTGCAGACGCGCGTATCTAATTCTCTGGCGTGTGGTACTGTGTGCAAATGGGTGTATCTAATTCTCCCCATGTGGTACTGTGTGCTGACATGCGTATCTAAACCTCTGGCGTGTGGTACTGTGTGCAGATGCGCGTATCTAATCCTCCCCCGTGTGGTACTGTGTGCAGACGCGCGTATCTAATTCTCTGGCGTGTGGTACTGTGTGCAAATGGGCGTATCTAATTCTCCCCATGTGGTACTGTGTGCTGAGATGCGTATCTAATTCTCTGGCTTGTGGTACTGTGTGGAGAGCCATGTATCTAATCCTCCGGCGTGTGGTACTGTGTGCAGATGTGTGTATCTAATCCTCCCCCGTGTGGTATTGTGTGAAGAGGCGCGTATCTAATTCTCTGGCTTGTGGTACTGTGTGGAGAGCCATGTATCTAATCCTCCGGCGTGTGGTACTGTGTGCAGATGTGTGTATCTAATCCTCCCCCGTGTGGTATTGTGTGAAGAGGCGCGTATCTAATCCTCCGGTAAGTGAAACTGTGTGCAGACATGCATATCTAATCCTCTGGTGTGTGGTACTGTGTGCAAACAGGTGTATCTAATCCTCTGGCGTGTGGTACTGTGTGCAGATGCGCGTATCTATTCCTCCCCCGTGTGGTACTGTGTGCTGAGACGTGTATCTAATTCTCTGGCTTGTGGTACTGTGTGCAGAGGTATGTACAGGGGGGAATCTGCCCCTTTCGGAGCGGGGGCGTGGTTTAGTGGAGGGGGCGTGGCTTAGCGCCGTTTGCGGCAGAGAGCAGGCCCGGAGACTGCCTGCGCTCTGCCTGAGCGTGCGGGGAGGCTGCTGGAGCAGCGCTGCTCCAGTGGCCTCCCCAAACCACCGCTCCGTGCTAAGCCAGTCCAGGACAGCTTGTCCTGGACTGGCTTAGGTTAGCAAAAATTCCGCCCTCCCTGAGGCCCTGGCATAGTGCCGCCTGAAGCGCTCGCTTCAGGTCGCCTCATGGGAGGTGCGGCGCTGGGTATGTATCTAATCCTCCAAAGTGTGGTATTGTGTGCAGACACACGTATCTAATCCTCCCCTGTGTGGTATTGTGTGAAGAGGCGCGTATCTAATCCTACGGCGTGTGGAACTGTGTGTAGACGCGCCTATCTAATCCTACGGCATGTGGTACTGTGTGCAGACGCGTGTATCTAATCCTCCAAAGTGTGGTGCTGTGTACAGACACACGCATCTAATCCTCCCCTGTGTGGTATTGTGTGAAGAGGCGCGTATCTAATTCTACGGCGTGTGGAACTGTGTGTAGACGCGCGTATCTAATCCTACGGCATGTGTTACTGTGTGCAGACGTGCGTATCTAATCCTACGGCATGTGGTACTGTGTGCAGATGCGCACATCTAATCCTCTGGCATGTGGGACTGTGTGCAGATGCGCGTATCTAATTCTCCCCCGTGTAGTACTATGTGCTGAGACGCGTATCTTATTCTCTAGCTTGTGGTACTGTGCTCAGATGCATGTATCTAATCCTCCAAAGTGTGGTACTGTGTGCAGACACACGTATTTAATCCTCCCCTGTGTGGTATTGTGCGAAGAGGCGCGTATCTAATCCTACGGCGTGTGGAACTATGTGTAGCTGCACGTATCTAATCCTATGACATGTGGTACTGTGTGCAGACGCGTGTATCTAATCCTATGGCGTGTACAACTGTGTGCAGACGCGCGTATCTAATCCTCTGGAGTGTAGAACTGTGTGTAGACGTGCGTATCTAATCCTACGGCATGTGGTACTGTGTGCAGACGTGCATATCTTATGCTCTGGTGTGTAGAACTATCTGCAGATGCGTGTATCCAATCCTTTGGCATGTGGTACTGTGTGCAGACGCATGTATCCAATCCCCCGTGTGTGGTACTGTGTGCAGACGCGTGTATCTAATCCTTCAGCATGTGGAACCGTGTGCAGACGCACGTATCTAATCCTTCAGTGTGTGGAACTTTGTGCAGAAACACGAATTTAATCCTCTGGTGGTGTGGGACTGTGTGCAGACGTGTGTATCTAATCCTCTGGCATGTGATACAGTGTGCTGATTTGTGTATCTAATCCTCTGATGCATGTATCTCAGTTTGGATATCAGTGTTGTATTGTGCATGTGGAGTGACCGTGTGTATTGCAGTTGGATTATGAGTGAAAGACTTGCAGGTTTGTATTGGCTAAGGGGGGGAGGGGCATTGTGTTTGGAATGCTGTATCTCAGCAACGGTACGTCCGAACGAGATGGAGTCTCGTCTTAAACCTTCCCGGGTACCTGAAGTATCTCTGTACCAAATTTGGTGAAGATCGGTCCAGTCGTTTGGTTCGCATTAAAGAACAGACAGACAGACAGAAATTAATTTTTATAAGATAGAGATGGGTGTTAGGACATAGTGACTTAGTGAAACTTTGGATTTTTGTTAAGGGGTTAAAATATAAATAAAACTATATAAATTTGGTATCCTCAGACACGTACTGAAACATAGAATATAGGTGATATGTCATTTTGGTTGCACAGTGAATGCCGTAAAAACAAAGTCCATGAGAAAGTCGCGCAAATGCACTTTTTCTGCAATGTCACCTCATTCTGAATTTCTTTCCAGTTTCCCGGTACATTGTACAGAATCATACATGTACTATTATGAAAAAAAAATCTGTTCCACAAACGTTGACCCCTCATATGGCTCTGTGAATGGAAAAATAAAATTGTTTCAAAGGTGGGGAGTCAAAAACGAAAATTGAAAAATGTCACCAGCACGAAGGGGTTAACATTAACATAGGCAAATTCCACTGTAGGGCCACCTGTCAATGTGCCGAGCAGCTGTTGTAAAACTACAACTCCCATATGTTGTTTACGTTATTAAATATTTTCCCATTTTTTGCTTCAATTTTTTTCCCCTATTTTCCTCCTCTAAAGCCAAGGTACGTTTTATAGTCAGAAAAATATGGTAACGAATTTAGAAATTGTTGGCGACAACACATCTCAAAAAACCTGGGACAGGACTAGGTCTATTCTTTTTACAAGAGTCTGTAAATCTATAAGAATTTAGGATACCAAGTGCAGGAGTTTTGGGTGAGGAAAGTTGTCCCATTCTTGTCTGATTCTACCTGCTCAGCAGTTCTGGGTCTTCTTTAGCATATTTTTCATTTCATAATGTGCCAAATGTTTTTTTTTTTTTTTTGTAAAATGCCTGAAATGTAATCCAGTTCAGCACCTGGACTCTTCTTCTGTTGTGTTAGATACAGTATGTGGTTTAGCGTAGTCTTGATAAAGGGGCGTAACTAGCGTAGAGTAGGCCACCACACACACTCATGAAATAATACCCACTTTCCTGGCCCCTACATGGTATAATGCCCATTTGCACAAATATAATGTTTCAAAGTGTCCTCCAAAGAGTATAATGTCCCATAGCAGCCCCTTCACACAGTATAATGTCCCTTATTGCCCCCCCCCACACACACACACACAGTGTAATGTCACATACTGGCCCCTCCACACCGTATAATGTCACATAGCGGCCCTTCCACACAGTATAATGTCCCATAGCGGCCCCTCCACACAGATTAATGTCCCTTATTGGCCCCCCACACAGAGGGGTCAGACAAGGCTGTAGCCTGAGCCCAACGCTCTTCAACATCTACATAAATGAACTGGCTACAGCCCTAGAGGCCTCACCAACCCCAGGCCTCACCCTGAACAATCGGGTTGTGAAGTTCCTGCTATACGCTGACGACCTCCTACTCCTGTCCCCCACCGAGAAAGACCTCCAAGAAAGCCTGTCAGTGCTGGAAAAATTCAGCACCACATGGGCCCTACCCATCAACCAGAAGAAGACCAAAGTCATGGTATTTCAGAAGAAGGGCCACAACAAAGCCCCCACCCCACAATTCACACTGAACGGCTCCACACTGGAGAAAACCAACAGCTACACCTACCTGGGGCTGGAGCTCAGCCAATCAGGAAGCTTCAAAGCAGCAATAGAAACCCTGAAAGCAAAAGCCTGCAGAACCTTCTACGCCATCAGAAGACAACTGTACCACCTCAAACCACCGGTGAGGGTCTGGCTGAAGATATTTGACGCAGTCATCGCTCCGATCCTTCTCTATGGCAGTGAGGTTTGGGGCCCAGCCACCTACCCAGACCAGTCAAAGTGGGATTCCAGCCCAACAGAGACCTTCCACCTGCAGTTCTGCAAGTTCCTGCTCCATGTCCATCACAACACCTCCAACACTGTGGCCACTGTGGAGATCGCTGCCCAATACGTGTCCAGCTGTCACCAAACAAGAGGAAGATGAGACTCCACGGACTGTTATACCCCAAACCACCCACCCCACCCCACCTCCCCATATAGTGGTCATCAACTAAGAGGATGATGAGACTTCACGGACTGTTATACCCCAAATCACCCACCACACCGCCTCCATACTCTCCCCCTCGACTCCAACTCCCCCCCCCACACACACACACTTTACTAGCTTTGGCAATGCCAAATATCCATTCGGACGTGCCAATAAAGCCTATTTGATTTGATTTGTATAATGTCACATACTGGCCCCTCCACACAGTATAATGTCACATAGCGACCCCTCCACATAGAATAAAGTCCCTTAGTGCCCCTCCACACAGTATAATGTCCCATAGCGGCCCCTCCACACAGAATAATGTCCCATAGCGGCCCCTCCACACAGATTAATGTCCTTTAGTGCCCCTCCACACAGTATAAAATCCTATAGCAGCCCCTCCACACAGTATAATGTCATATAGCGGCCCCTACACACAATATAATGTCCCATAGCGGCCCTTCCACACAGTATAATGTCCCATAGCGGCCCTTCCACACAGTATAATGTCCCATAGCAGCCCTTCCACACAGTATAATGTCCCATAGCAGCCCCTCCATACAGTATAATATCACACAGTAGTCCCCACACAGTATAATATATTCTAGGATCTTTTTAGACCACAGAATATAAAAACTGGAATCACTGGAAGTGACAAACATAAAAACCACTATTACTTACCTCTTCTGGGCGCGACTCCTCCTTAATGACATCTGAAGGCCTGTAGACAGCTAGACACCCCCCACCAAAGCCCAGGAAAGGTAAGTAACACAGTTGTGAAGAGACCCTACCAAATTTAATAATAGCACTTTCATTTTAGAACTATTCTTTCCAAACAAAGATGTTGCCTGAATGGAACCATATGTGGGGTGTTCATGCCATAGGCTCTACACTATAATAATCATTTTAACAGTAATAATTTTTTTTTAGATATATTGCTAAAATATTTCGCAGCACTTTACAAGTCAGAGGATACATTCCCAAACAATATTACACATTAAAATGTGACGAACTAATTAACCTATCAGGCTATAGGAGTATTACAATCTATGAAGATACTATAAGAGATGCAGGCTTTTGAACTGATAGCAAGCCAGATGGTCCCTCATAAGTCCATAGGACATGGTGTCCATGGTTTACATAAAAATAACATTTAATTTTGACATCTGACCCTAGAATAGTTTTTCATTTTGTTCAGACAATGTGAAATTATCTTGGTCCAAAGAAGATATTTGGGTTTCTTGATTGTGTTGGTATATGATTTCTTTGCATGATATAGCTAAAGCCCCATGTGGCGTCCCGCAGCAAAAAAAGATCTGCAGGAAAATACATAACACCAATGCATCACGGTTTTTCCCGCAGCACTTTTCACAGAAAGTCTGCAGAGGTTTCCATTATACCTATAAGTAAACCACCGGCATTTCTGTAGGCATAATTGACCTGCTGAGATTTCCAAAACAGTAACGGTGTATTTTCCCGTAATGTGTGGATGGGATTTGCTGGAATACAATCCACAATTGCACAGTGCACTTTTCTCTCAGCATGTTTTGTGGTTTCTTAGCTAACCGCTTTTTAATGCGTATAGGATTCGGTTAGGGGGTCCCCAAGTGTACTCACTGAATGGAATACCAATTGCAGATGTGAATCGGGCCTAACCGAGCTACAGAAGAGAGTTCGTTTTCATACCACGTATAGACCCTGGTCCGGCAGTGGCACAGGCGTCCCAGATGTTTAAAAAATACTATGTTGCAATGGAAACGGAAGGTCACTACTACTCTCCCCTACCCCATCATACTTGCCTCTCTTCCTTTCAGATTCCCTCCTGCGAGACAGCTCTTCTTTTCTAACTCCCAGTGCATGCAATAGTTCTGGTGCTGCTCTGTAGTCGACAATCCACCTCTACTGCACAGGCTTGGCCTTAGAGGCTATTGCTGGACACCTCCTGCTTGGCCTGAAGAAAACACCCGCCCAGTGTCGAAACGTGTAGCCATTTTATCACAGAACGAATATATCTCAATCATCCACATTGTTTATTTTTACTTTTATTAAGGATCTTGCTGCCATTAGCGCTTTATCATTTCCCGGTTTCTCTTTTTATCTTTTCCTGTGAAACAGCCTCTCCTCCTCATGTACAGATTCAGTCGTCTCCAGTGAAGTTCTCCATTCTTGCATAGTAGAGGTGAATTAACGGCAGCAGTGCTCGCACACTTCTTGAAGAAGAGGAGAAGATTGTGCACCCTGTCAAATCAGTACAGAGGGAGGAGCAGTCTCGCCGGAAGAAGCATGGAGGGTAAGTATAATGGAGTGGATGGGGGGCGGGTAGTAGTAAGTTGTAGTAGTGACAATACGTTTCCGGAAATGGGGAAACGGATCATCACCGGATAATCAGAAAATATCCCTGGGGCAACATATGGATAAATATAATTTTTTTTTTTTGTATTTCTAATGCTATTACCATGGTAATTACCATTGCTATGCTTACGACACTGAAATTTATCTCTCTAGAACAGACATTACCATTCTGTTGTTCAGAGTTAAAAAAAATGTCTAGCGGCCGTAGCTTCCTTTCTCTCCTCCCCCTTTCTCAAACTCAGCATGGAGAAAACTGAGTTCATCATCTTCGCTCCACCTTGTATGGCCCCTCTACCTAACCCATCTATCATAGTTAATGGAACTACGCTTACCCCTGTCCCACAGGTCCGATGCCTTGGGATAACATTGGACTCTGACCTATCCTTCAAACCCTTAACATCCAAACCCTCAACACCTCCTGCTGCCTCCAACTCAAGAACATCCATCGCATCCACTCCTTCCTCACCTCTGAAACCACAAAGATGCTAGTCCATGCCCTCATTATCTCCAACTTAGACTACTGTAACACCCTTTTCCATGGTCTCCCAGCGAATACTCTCACCACCCTCCAGTCCACCTCAAACTTTGCTGCTCGCTTAATACGTCTTCCCCCGTTCTTCGTCAGCCGCTTCCCTCTGCCACTTCCTTCACTGGCTACCCGTTGCCCAGCGAATAGAGTTCAAGTTACTAATAGAGATGAGCGAGTACTGTTCGGATCAGCCGATTCGAACAGTACGCTCCATAGAAATGAATGGATGCACTTGGTACTTCCGCTTTGACGGCAGCCGGCCGCTTAACCCCCCATGTGCCGGCTACGCCCATTCATTTGTATGCGAGCGTGCTGTTCGGATCGGCTGATCCGAACAGTACTCGCTCATCTCTAGTTACTAATACTGACATAGAAAGCCATCCACAACCTGTCCCCTCCATATATCTCTGACTTAATCTCCCACTACCTGCACGCACGTAACCTTAGATCCTCCAAAGACCCCCTACTCCACTCTGTTCCTATCCGCTCTTCACACAACCGTCTCCAAGATTTCTCCCATCCATCCCCCATACTCTGTAACTCCTTACCAAGACACATAAGACTGACCCCCACAATCACAAGCTTCAAGAAGGATCTGAAGACTCACCTATTCAGGAAGGCCTACAACCTTCAATAACACTACTACCACCACATCACCATCTGAACAGTCTCTTCCCTCAGACTGTAAGCCCTTGCGGGCAGGACCCTCTACCCCACTGTGCCTATGGGGTTTTTGGATTCATTCCATTCAATTCCAACACGGATAATTATAGAGCAGGTCCTATTGTGCTCCATGTCATCGGAACAGAATGATTTGGAAGCCCCCATAGGCATGAATGCATAACGGAATGCAGAAAGGTGTTCATGACAGTCTAGCATCATCCCTGGGGCTAAGAGGATCGTCCCCGACAGTACTGTAACATAGCCTTGTACTGTCAGAGTGGGAGTTCCTTACCGTTGAGAGATGACGCTAGTCTGTCAGGAACAGCCTTCTGATAGTGGGGAGAGATCGATGCTGAAATTAATGGCACCGATATCTCCTGCCCCAGGGTGTATAACAAATCCACCCTCAAATCCCCAGCAAATTATTTAGTGTGAATGTACCATATAGTATAAGACCTACAACTTCTCCCACAAAAAACACCCATTACACAGGCGGCACAGTGGCTCAGTGGTTAGCACTTCAGCCTTGGAGTCCTGGGTTGAAATCCTGCCAAGGACAACATCTGCAAAGAGTTTGTATGTTCTCCCTATGTCTGCATGGGTTTTCTCCCACACTCCAAAGACAAACTGATAGGGGAATAAAAAGACCCCATACACAGAAATATAAACATTTTATGGGTGTCAGAATATGGCAATGCAAACATATTGTATATATACAAAATTGGGTCCTACTTGGAATTTTGTTTTCTTTGAGTTCAAGGCAGCAAAGATGGATAAGTAGCCCCACTTTCGGCCCTAGGTAGCAATGATACAGTTAATTAGCATAATTGATGGTATAAGAAGTCTCCTCTCAAACTTCTCCCTTGTATTTTAACTGGACAAGTTTCTTTTTTCTTAATTACATTTGGGATGCGTTGCTGCCTTGAACTCAAAGAAAGCAAAATTCCAGGTAAGACACAATTTTGTATTTCATTTTCATGCTGCGGAAGCACAGATGGGTCCTAGCTAGCTACCTAAGGAAGGGGAATCAGCATTTGGAAACCATATTAAGTACTGCTGTGCCAAAAGTTGGCAACTCAGAGTGGGTTGATAAAGGTAGAAGAGATCCAGGACGCAGAATTACAGGAAGCAGATACTTGTGCATTTTCAGCCCAAGAGGTTGCTGTGAAGCGTTTAGAATGCGTCTTTGGATACGTGGAAATCTGTAGGCTTCAAAAATAACCATATCTCAGAGTCCTGGACACAGGAACAGCTGCCATGGCGACTTTAGATAAAGAGGCTGGATGATTTTTTTTTTCTTTTTTAGAAAAAATTCAGCTATTGGATCTTTGAGAGAGTATGAATCATCTGCTGGAAAAAAACAAAAAAAAAGATTTTCTAGAGATGTTTGCAAATGTTGGATCAATTATGAATGGATCTTGCCAAGCTTCTGCATACAAACTATAAATATGTCAGGCACACGGTCATCAGGTAACAACTCCTATGCTTCCTCATATGCTGGGTTCAAACAGGGTTTTTTGGTCCAGAAACTGAGGCGGAGGCCGCCTCAGTTTCCGGAGCAAAAAACGGGTAGCTGCGACTGAATGCCGGTACACTGCAATGAATGGGCCTAATCGGGAGGAGGGAGTGTCTTCAAGCTGAAGCACAAGGCGATTCGGCCTGAAGAATGAGCACCTCGCTTCTTTTTCTGGGAGCTGGAACAAACGGCTCCCGGAAAAAACACCTGACCAGCTCCCAATGATTTCAATGGGAGCTGTTTTTTTGGCCAGGATTTTGAGGCGGATATGGCCTGAGCAAAAAACCCTGTGTGAACTTAGCCTGAGAGAGTTTTTTACCACTGGACATCTGCCATACATAGAAGAGGACTCTCTTTAGTATTCATATAGGAGGAGACACAGTGCAGGAAAGCCCCAGGGCGGCATTTTTACCTTAGATCTCTGAGGGTCCAGCTTGCCAGGCACAGATAGTTTAAATGGGCTACCCCGGACCAGGAGTTCCACCCCGACCGTGACAACATACATGCATAATCAGAAATCTTCCTCCAGCTGCAACAGGTACTCTCCCAGTGTCTCACAGAGCTTACTCCTGCTCCCCTCATTCCCAGGCATGCGCATTAAGTGCTAGAGGATGCTGAGCTGGAATGGTGACTATAGCCACGTGATCTATAAGTACCACGGCCGTACTTCTCCCATCAGCTGGCTAGCCCCATGCTAGTCTTACGGTAGCTCACACTGATTAATAAAAGCCTCCAGGCACATAAACACTATCTAAAGCACCTCAGATCTAGCCTAAGAACATCTTTAGAGTAAAAATAAAAAAATCCTGTATTACAGGAAAAAAAACCTGTGTGCCACTCTTAGGAAAATAAATAAAAACACAAGGAAATAGAGAGGGGGGGGGAAAAAAAAAAAAAAAAGGAGGGGGGGGAACATGTTGGTCCTAATACGAATTGAAGGCAAGGCCACAGAACAAATAAGAAAGGTAACGGGTCACTTTTACATGAACCCTGCAAAAAAAAAAAAAAAAAAGAACCCCAAAAAAGCCCACTCCTTTAAACAAAACAAAGCAAAAGTAGTCTGTATGAATTAGGCTTGGTATATACTATTAAGGGGATGCTATCATTCAATAACATGTCGGAGTAGCCTTAAGAAAAGCTATTCTTCTCCTACCTTTCGTTGTCTTCTCCACGCCGCCGTTCCATAGGAATCACGGTTCTTGTCAGTATGTAAATGAGTTCTCTCACAGCACTGGGGGTGGCCCCAATGCTGCCAGAGAACTCTCCAGCGCCACCTACATCATCTTCTGGAACAAAGTTTTCACCGCGTCTTCTTCCAGCGGTGGCTTCTAACTTCTAGGCCTTGGGCAAGCCGACTGCGCATGCCCGCTGGCCACAAGAAAATGGCCGCTTGCTATACTGTATAAGCGACCATTTTTCTTGTGGCTGCGGGCATGCGCAGTCGGCTGTGCCCAAGGCCCGAGGCCTCGAAGTTAGAAGCTACTGCCTAAGAAGACACGGTGATGACCTCACTCCAGAAGAAGATGGAGGCGGTGCTGGAGAGTTCTCTGGCAGCATTGGGGAGGCCCCCAGTGCCGTTTGAGCGCTGGGACCCGCCCCCACCGCTGCGACTGAACTCATTTACATACCGTAAGAATCGGAATTCCTACAGAACGGCGGCGCGGAGAAGACAACGAAAGGGAGGAGAAGAATAGCCTTTCTAAAGGTTATTCCAACATGTCATTGAGAAAAAAAATGTTATTGAATGATAGGATCCCTTTAATGTTTATGTGTACATTGTATGTGTGTAACCTCAGTGTAAGCTTTGTGTGCTCTAATCATCAAAATACATCGTATAAGATCATTTAATTATCTATATACTAGTGATGTTGCTATACATTAGAAAATAACGTTTTGATATACAGTTAGATAATATATCTCTTTGGCAGACTTTTTTTTTTTTAAGAAATAAAGGGGTTTCCGTGTTCATCTGGCTAGATTTTTTTTTTTTAACCCCTTAGCAATGCCACCTAAATTTACCTTCAGGACACAATTTAATCTTTCAAATCTGACGTGTCACTTTATGTGGCAATAACTTTGAGATGCTTTAATTTTACACAAGTAATTTTGAGAATGTTTTTTTCACAATACATTATACTTCATGTTAGTGGTAAAGACTGATGAATATATATTGCATTTACTTATGAAAAAAATAGGAAAGTTTGATGAAAATTTGGAAAAATTCGCAATTTTCAAAATGTGAAATCCTTTTCAGAAAGTCATAAAACCCAAATAAGTTAATTAATATTATCTACTACATTTCTGCTTTCTATTGGCCTCCCTTTTAATTGTCCTTCAATTTATTTTGGCAGTTTTATTAAATTTTTTTAAATTTATTTTTTAGGAAGTGTAACAGCTATTTTACAGATTTACAAGAAAACCTATTAGAAACCCCCACAAATCACCCCATTATCAAAACTGCACTCCTCAAATTATTCAAACCACATTTGGGGAGTTAGTAAACCCTTTAAGCATTTTGCGGGAATTAAAATAATATGGAGGCAAAATTTAGGTTTGTCCACAAGAATACTCACGGAAGACTGTAGCTATGTCAGATGGTATGTCATGCCAGAGCTTTGTTCGATGGACATGACATGGGAGGCAAAGTGCCGTCCAGTGGCAGAACTAGGAATGGAGGGGCCCCATGGCAAACTTTTGACAAGCCCCCCCACCAACCAACACTGAAGACCTTGACCGACCGACCCCCTGCTGCATTCCTGTGTGATCTATTATGCCCCATAGTGGCCCCTGCACACAGTATTATGTCCACTGTGGACACCCAGTAATTAAATCGGAGACCCGAGGGGATACAAATAAACAAAAAACAAACAAAAAAAAACACTAAGTGGAGAGGTTCCCACCTTTTGCAGTTGTGAAGATAGCTCACAACTACTAGAAATGCATGTAGTATAATCATATGTTGGAGTGAACTTCAGATAGCAGCTGGACACCTCTTTGGTACATGGTGAAAAGTTGACACGTTGTCAGAATCCAAATAAAAGAATTTGTCCAGGAAGAAAAAAAAAAAAAAATCTAGGGGTCAATAGCGCTGGTCCAGATGATTAACATACACACAATGTGTTTCGGGATAACACAGGCCCCTTTCTCAAGTGTAAATATGAGACAGTTACCATTACTTAGTTATAGGTCATAACTGCACTACCTATACTTTATTAAGGTAGCTCTCTTCATATTCAAAACTGAGTATGTGAAGAGAGCTGGTTAACTAATATTGATGACAGATTGAAAAGTTTCGGAACTCTGCTCCATTCTCAAGTAAATTTAAAAACCATTTCTGAAGGATGCATTTTCATGTACAAAAGGACACATAGGGCTAGAATTCTAGGAGGAAGGTGGGGGGGGGGGGGGAGACAATTTCCTTATACATATGTCTGTATATACACAATTCTGTGGATGGTGGTGGGATTGGACTTACCTCATACCCTGCTTACTGTCCTTAGTCCACCCCATGAACCATACCCTTCACTGGCTACTTTTATAAGGAAAAAAAAAAAAAAAAAGACACCCTCAAAACTACTTCCATGTGGCCTGTCTGGGCTACCATCATGCTTTCCAGCCCTAGCCCAGCAGTAGTATCTTTAGCATTGGCTGACACCTGCTAAGTATCTGCACAACCCATTTTTGAGAATGATCTGCTGGTATAGGCAGCCCACTCTCAAAAAGGAGTTCTAGTACAGACACACGTACCTGGTGTTCGCTGATACTCTGACCTATGCTGCTTGTAGGATACCAGGGAGTTGTTGATACAACTCCCAGCATACCCTAAACCATAGAAACGTAGCAGCTAGCCGTTTACCTTTAGTCCTCCTTAGGTTTATCTGCAGTCCTATGTATAGATTAAACCACAGGGAACGCGCCGAATCAGAGTCAACGCAGAGTCTACACAAGATCATGACACCGATTAGCAGCTCAGCCAATCAGTGCTCAGTTTTTTCCCCCAACATAAATGCAGCAGTGTGCTACCTGAACCTGTCCCTCAAGTCAATGGACGCTCAGACATATTACATTAGGTATCCTCAATTATGCCAACTCAATACAGATGTCATTTTGGCTGTGTAATGAATGCTATTAAAGGAAAAAAAAAATATTTGTGCAGCTTTATTTTAATCCCCCTCCACTCTTAATATTTCAATGCAAGTTGTACAGAATATAAAATACCATTATAAAGTAGAATGTCCCACAAAGTGAATGGAAAAACAGTTATAGGGATTGTAAAGCAGGGAAAAGATGAAGACTGGAAAATATCTGCTGAGGAAGGGGTTAAACGATTCTCCACAGGTTCTGCTCTGAAGCACCAGGTCTTTGTATTTTTATTTTAGACTAGTCATTCAGGGTGGGCCCTTTAGTAATGGCACTAGTGTGAATGCAGAATGTAGTGTTGAAGACTTTATATAATTGAATTACATATTTAATGATCATTTTAAATATCTTATAAAATTGAACATATACTGTAGCATGCAGGCTCCTTACATCATACTATACTTGCACATTTCTTGGTTAGTTTCTTTGCACAATGGTGCCATCTTCTGGAAAAATCTAGGAGTTCCAAATTTATACTTCGTCATTAGAGATGAGCGAACAGTGTTCTATCGAACTCATGTTCGATCGGATATTAGGCTGTTCGGCATGTTCGAATCGAATCGAACACCGCGTGGTAAAGTGCGCCATTACTCGATTCCCCTCCCACCTTCCCTGGCGCCTTTTTTGCTCCAATAACAGCGCAGGGGAGGTGGGACAGGAACTACGACACCGGTGACGTTGAAAAAAGTAGGCAAAACCCATTGGCTGCCGAAAACATGTGACCTCTAATTTAAAAGAACAGCGCCGCCCAGGTTCGCGTCATTCTGAGCTTGCAATTCACCGAGGACGGAGGTTTCCGTCCAGCTAGCTAGGGCTTAGATTCTGGGTAGGCAGGGACAGGCTAGGATAGGAAGGAGAAGACAACCAACAGCTCTTGTAAGAGCTAAATTCCAAGGAGAAGCTTGTCAGTGTAACGTGGCACTGACGGGCTCAATCGCCGCAACCCAGCTTTCCCAGGATCCTGAATGGAATACACTGTCAGTGTATTCCCGTATACCCGATATATACCCCGATACCCGTTCCAACGGTGTGCCCCCCCACCTTCACCCCAGAAATACCCTGCAAGTCCCCTAGCAATAGAATTGGGGCTATATACACCCACAATTTTTACTACTGGTATACAGTGCCATTGTCTGACTGGGAATTCAAAGAATATATTGGGAATACAAATACCCTCATTTCTTGCTACTGCCATATAGTGCCAGTGTCTGACTGGGAATTCAAAGAATATATTGGGGTTACGTGCACCCACAATTTTTACTACTGGTATACAGTGCCATTGTCTGACTGGGAATTCAAAGAATATATTGGGAATACAAATACCCTCATTTCTTGCTACTGCCATATAGTGCCAGTGTCTGACTGGGAATTCAAAGAATATATTGGGGTTACGTGCACCCACAATTTTTACTACTGGTATACAGTGCCATTGTCTGACTGGGAATTCAAAGAATATATTGGGAATACAAATACCCTCATTTCTTGCTACTGCCATATAGTGCCAGTGTCTGACTGGTAATTCAAAGAATATATTGGGGTTACGTGCACCCACAATTTTTACTACTGGTATACAGTGCCATTGTCTGACTGGGAATTCAAAGAATATATTGGGAATACAAATACCCTCATTTCTTGCTACTGCCATATAGTGCCAGTGTCTGACTGGGAATTCAAAGAATATATTGGGGTTACGTGCACCCACAATTTTTACTACTGGTATACAGTGCCATTGTCTGACTGGGAATTCAAAGAATATATTGGGGTTATAAATACCCTCATTTCTTGCTACTGCCATATAGTGCCAGTTTCTGACTGGTAATTCAAAGAATATATTGGGGTTACGTGCACCCACAATTTTTACTACTGGTATACAGTGCCATTGTCTGACTGTGAATTCAAAGAGTATATTGGGAATACAAATACCCTCATTTCTTGCTACTGCCATATAGTGCCAGTTTCTGACTGGTAATTCAAAGAATATATTGGGGTTACGTGCACCCACAATTTTTACTACTGGTATACAGTGCCATTGTCTGACTGGGAATTCAAAGAATATATTGGGGTTATAAATACCCTCATTTCTTGCTACTGCCATATAGTGCCAGTTTCTGACTGGTAATTCAAAGAATATATTGGGGTTACGTGCACCCACAATTTTTACTACTGGTATACAGTGCCATTGTCTGACTGGGAATTCAAAGAGTATATTGGGAATACAAATACCCTCATTTCTTGCTACTGCCATATAGTGCCAGTTTCTGACTGGTAATTCAAAGAATATATTGGGGTTACGTGCACCCACAATTTTTACTACTGGTATACAGTGCCATTGTCTGACTGGGAATTCAAAGAATATATTGGGGTTATAAATACCCTCATTTCTTGCTACTGCCATATAGTGCCAGTTTCTGACTGGTAATTCAAAGAATATATTGGGGTTACGTGCACCCACAATTTTTACTACTGGTATACAGTGCCATTGTCTGACTGGGAATTCAAAGAGTATATTGGGAATACAAATACCCTCATTTCTTGCTACTGCCATATAGTGCCAGTTTCTGACTGGGAATTCAAAGAATATATTGGGGTTACGTGCACCCACAATTTTTACTACTGGTATACAGTGCCATTGTCTGACTGGGAATTCAAAGAATATATTGGGGTTATAAATACCCTCATTTCTTGCTACTGCCATATAGTGCCAGTTTCTGACTGGTAATTCAAAGAATATATTGGGGTTACGTGCACCCACAATTTTTACTACTGGTATACAGTGCCATTGTCTGACTGGGAATTCAAAGAGTATATTGGGAATACAAATACCCTCATTTCTTGCTACTGCCATATAGTGCCAGTTTCTGACTGGTAATTCAAAGAATATATTGGGGTTACGTGCACCCACAATTTTTACTACTGGTATACAGTGCCAATTTCTAACTAGGAATTCAAAATGCGCAAGGCTCCCGGAAAGGGACGTGGACGAGGCCGTGGGCGAGGTCGGGGGAATGGTTCTGGGGAGCAAGGTAGCAGTGAAGCCACAGGGCGTCCCGTGCCTACTCCTGTGGGGCAGCAAGCATTGCGCCACTCCACAGTGCCAGGGTTGCTTGCCACATTAACTAAACTGCAGGGTACAAACCTTAGTAGGCCCGAGAACCAGGAACAGGTCTTGCAATGGCTGTCAGAGAACGCTTACAGCACATTGTCCAGCAGCCAGTCAGACTCTGCCTCCTCTCCTCCTATTACCCAACAGTCTTGTCTTCCTTCCTCCCAAAATTCCGAAGCTTTACAGAACAATAACCCAAACTGTCCCTGCTCCCCAGAGCTGTTCTCCGCTCCTTTCATTGTCCCTCAACCTGCCTCTCCACGTCACGATTCCACGAACCTAACAGAGGAGCATCTGTGTCCAGATGCTCAAACACTAGAGTCTCCTCCATCTCCGTTCGATTTGGTGGTGGATGACCAGCAACCCACCCTCATCGACGATGATGTGACGCAGTTGCCGTCAGGGCATCCAGTTGACCGGCGCATTGTGCGGGAGGAGGAGATGAGACAGGAGTTGGAAGAGGAAGTGGTGGATGATGAGGACACTGACCCGACCTGGACAGGGGGGATGTCAAGCGGGGAAAGTAGTGTGGATGTTGAGGCAGGTGCAGCACCAAAAAGGGTAGCTAGAGGCAGAGGCAGAGGTCAGCAGCTTAGGCGAAGCCAGGCCACACCCGGAATCTCCCAAGATGTTCCAGTTCGTACCCAGCCCCGAAAAACTCCCACCTCGAGGGCACGTTTCTCGAAGGTGTGGAGTTTTTTCAAGGAATGCGCCGAGGACAGATATAGTGTTGTCTGCACAATTTGCCTCTCGAAATTGATTAGGGGCTCTGAGAAGAGCAACCTGTCCACCACTTCAATGCGCCGTCATTTGGAATCCAAGCACTGGAATCAGTGGCAGGCAGCAACGGCAGGACAAAGGCCGCCTGCCGTTCACGCCACTGCCACTGCCTCTGCCACTGCCTCTGCCTCTGCCACTGCCACTGCTGACTGTGCTGGCGATGCACTCCAGAGGACGAGCCAGGACACCACTTCATCTGCCTCCGCCACTTTGTTGACTTCTACCTCATCCTCCCCTGGTCCTGTCTTATCTCCTTCTCCTGCACCATCAAAGGCACCATCAGGCGTTTCTTTACAACAACCCACCATCTCTCAGACATTGGAGCGGCGGCAGAAATACACTGCTAACCACCCACACGCGCAAGCCTTGAACGCCAACATCGCTAAACTGCTGGCCCAGGAGATGTTGGCGTTCCGGCTTGTTGAAACTCCCGCCTTCCTGGACCTGATGGCAACTGCGGCACCTCGCTATGCCGTCCCTAGCCGTCACTACTTCTCCCGGTGTGCTGTCCCCGCCTTGCACCAGCACGTGTCACTCAACATCAGGCGGGCCCTTAGTTCCGCGCTTTGCACAAAGGTCCACTTGACCACCGACGCGTGGACAAGTGCATGCGGACAGGGACGCTACATTTCACTGACGGCACACTGGGTGAATGTAGTTGAGGCTGGGACTGCTTCCCAAACTGGCCCGGTGTACCTCGTCTCCCCGCCTAACATTCCTGGCAGGGACACGAGAAGAACACCCCCCTCCTCCTCCTCCTCTACCGCCTCCTCCTCCGCCACCGCCTCCTCCTCCGCCACCGCCTCCTCCTCCGCTGTTAGATTGACCCCAGCTACGAGTTGGAAACGTTGCAGCACTGGCGTTGGTAGACGTCAGCAGGCTGTGCTGAAGCTGATCAGCTTGGGGGACAGACAGCACACTGCCTCCGAGGTGAGGGATGCCCTCCTCGATGAGACGGCAATATGGTTTGAGCCGCTGCACCTGGGCCCAGGCATGGTCGTTTGTGATAACGGCCGGAACCTGGTAGCAGCTCTGGAGCTTGCCGGACTCCAACATGTTCCATGCCTGGCCCACGTCTTCAACCTAGTGGTGCAACGTTTCCTAAAGAGCTACCCCAATGTTCCAGAGCTACTGGTGAAAGTGCGGCGCATGTGCGCCCACTTTCGCAAGTCGACAGTAGCCGCTGCTAGCTTAAAATCTCTCCAGCAACGCCTGCATGTGCCACAACACCGGCTTTTGTGCGACGTCCCCACACGCTGGAACTCAACGTTTCAGATGTTGAATAGAGTGGTTGAGCAGCAGAGACCTTTGATGGAATACCAGCTACAAAACCCTAGGGTGCCACAAAGTCAGCTGCCTCAGTTTCACATCCATGAGTGGCCATGGATGAGAGACCTTTGTGACATCCTACGGGTCTTTGAGGAGTCCACAAGGAGGGTGAGCTCTGAGGATGCGATGGTGAGCCTTACAATCCCGCTCTTGTGTGTTCTGAGAGAATCCCTGATTGACATCAGGGATAACTCAGATCACACAGAGGAGTTAGGGATAGCATCCGATCCGTCACAGCTGGAGAGTAGGTCCACACATCTGTCCGCTTCACTGCGTTTAATGGAGGAGGAGGAGGAGGAGGAGGAGGAAGAAGAGTTGTCCGATGATGTGATGGTGATACAGGAGGCTTCCGGGCAACTTCGAATCGTCCCATTGTTGCAGCGCGGATGGGTAGACATGGAGGATGAGGAGGAAATGGAGATTGAACTTTCCGGTGGGGCCAGAGGAGTCATGCCAACTAACACTGTGGCAGACATGGCTGAGTTCATGTTGGGGTGCTTTACAACCGACAAGCGTATTGTCAAAATCATGGAGGACAACCAGTACTGGATCTTTGCTATCCTTGACCCCCGGTATAAAAACAACATCTCGTCTTTTATTCCGGTAGAGGGGAGGGCCAATCGCATCAATGCTTGCCACAGGCAATTGGTGCAGAATATGATGGAGATGTTTCCAGCATGTGACGTTGGCGGCAGGGAGGGCAGTTCCTCCAGTAGGCAACCAAGTTCTCACCGGTCCACACAAACGAGGGGCACACTGTCTAAGGTCTGGGACACCTTGATGGCACCCCCTCGCCAAAGTGCCGCCACGGAGGGTCCTAGTGTCACCAGGCGTGAGAAGTATAGGCGCATGTTGCGGGAATACCTTTCCGACCACAGCCCTGTCCTCTCCGACCCCTCTGCGCCCTACACGTATTGGGTGTCGAAGTTGGACCTGTGGCTTGAACTTGCCCTATATGCCTTGGAGGTGCTGTCCTGTCCTGCCGCCAGCGTCCTATCTGAGAGGGTGTTCAGTGCAGCCGGTGGCATCATCACTGACAAGCGCACCCGTCTGTCAGCTGAGAGTGCCGACCGGCTCACTTTGATAAAAATGAACCACCACTGGATAGAGCCTTCATTTTTGTGCCCACCTGTGTAAAGCACCCCAACATGAAACTCCATGTCTGTACTCAACCTCTCCAATTCCTCCGCATCCTCATACTCATCCACCATAAGCGTTGCACAATTCTGCTAATACTAGGCTCCCTCCAACATGATTTCCCCCAACTCTGCTGGTTAGAGGCTCCCTCCACCCTGATTTCCACCAACTCTGCTGGTTAGAGGCTCCCTCCACCCTGCTTTCCCACAACTCTGCTGGTTAGAGGCTCCTTCCACCATGAATTTGCCCAAACTGGGCTGTTTAGAGGCTCCCTCCACCATTAATTGGTCCAAACTGGGCTGGTTAGAGGCTCCCTCCACCATTAATTGGTCCAAACTGGGCTGGTTAGAGGCTCCCTCCACCATTAATTGGTCCAAACTGGGCTGGTTAGAGGCTCCCTCCACCATGAATTTGCCCAAACTGGGCTGTTTAGAGGCTCCCTCCACCATGAATTTGCCCAAACTGGGCTGGTTAGAGGCTCCCTCCACCATGAATTGGTCCAAACTGGGGTTTTTAGAGGCTCCCTCCACCATGAATTGGTCCAAACTTGGCTGTTTAGAGGCTCCCTCCACCATTAATTGGTCCAAACTGGGCTGAATTGGTCCAAACTGGGTTTTTTAGAGGCTCCCTCCACCATGAATTTGCCCAAACTGGGCTGTTTAGAGGCTCCCTCCACCATGAATTTGCCCAAACTGGGCTGGTTAGAGGCTCCCTCCACCATGAATTGGTCCAAACTGGGGTTTTTAGAGGCTCCCTCCACCATGAATTGGTCCAAACTTGGCTGTTTAGAGGCTCCCTCCACCATGAATTGGTCCAAACTGGGGTGGTTAGAGGCTCCCTCCACCATTAATTGGTCCAAACTGGGCTGGTTAGAGGCTCCCTCCACCATTAATTGGTCCAAACTGGGCTGGTTAGAGGCTCCCTCCACCATGAATTTGCCCAAACTGGGCTGTTTAGAGGCTCCCTCCACCATGAATTTGCCCAAACTGGGCTGGTTAGAGGCTCCCTCCACCATGAATTGGTCCAAACTGGGTTTTTTAGAGGCTCCCTCCACCATGAATTTGCCCAAACTGGGCTGTTTAGAGGCTCCCTCCACCATGAATTGGTCCAAACTGGGCTGGTTAGAGGCTCCCTCCACCATTAATTGGTCCAAACTGGGCTGGTTAGAGGCTCCCTCCACCATGAATTGGTCCAAACTGGGGTTTTTAGAGGCTCCCTCCACCATGAATTGGTCCAAACTTGGCTGTTTAGAGGCTCCCTCCACCATGAATTGGTCCAAACTGGGGTGGTTAGAGGCTCCCTCCACCATTAATTGGTCCAAACTGGGCTGGTTAGAGGCTCCCTCCACCATTAATTGGTCCAAACTGGGCTGGTTAGAGGCTCCCTCCACCATGAATTTGCCCAAACTGGGCTGTTTAGAGGCTCCCTCCACCATGAATTTGCCCAAACTGGGCTGGTTAGAGGCTCCCTCCACCATGAATTGGTCCAAACGGGTTTTTAGAGGCTCCCTTCACCATGAATTGGTCCAAACTTGGCTGTTTAGAGGCTCCCTCCACCATGAATTGGTCCAAACTGGGGTGGTTAGAGGCTCCCTCCACCATTAATTGGTCCAAACTGGGCTGGTTAGAGGCTCCCTCCACCATTAATTGGTCCAAACTGGGCTGGTTAGAGGCTCCCTCCATGAATTGGTCCAAACTGGGGTTTTTAGAGGCTCCCTCCACCATGAATTGGTCCAAACTTGGCTGTTTAGAGGCTCCCTCCACCATTAATTGGTCCAAACTGGGCTGGTTAGAGGCTCCCTCCACCATGAATTGGTCCAAACTGGGTTTTTTAGAGGCTCCCTCCACCATGAATTTGCCCAAACTGGGCTGTTTAGAGGCTCCCTCCACCATGAATTGGTCCAAACTGGGTTTTTTAGAGGCTCCCTCCACCATGAATTGGTCCAAACTGGGCTGGTTAGAGGCTCCCTCCACCATGAATTGGTCCAAACTGGGGTGGTTAGAGGCTCCCTCCACCATTAATTGGTCCAAACTGGGCTGGTTAGAGGCTCCCTCCACCATTAATTGGTCCAAACTGGGCTGGTTAGAGGCTCCCTCCACCATTAATTGGTCCAAACTGGGCTGGTTAGAGGCTCCCTCCACCATGAATTTGCCCAAACTGGGCTGTTTAGAGGCTCCCTC
Source organism: Leptodactylus fuscus (assembly GCF_031893055.1). Lineage (NCBI taxonomy): Eukaryota > Metazoa > Chordata > Amphibia > Anura > Leptodactylidae > Leptodactylus > Leptodactylus fuscus. The sequence goes on along the minus strand of NC_134266.1, from coordinate 219,910,670 downwards.
CACCATGAATTTGCCCAAACTGGGCTGGTTAGAGGCTCCCTCCACCATGAATTGGTCCAAACTGGGGTTTTTAGAGGCTCCCTCCACCATGAATTGGTCCAAACTTGGCTGTTTAGAGGCTCCCTCCACCATTAATTGGTCCAAACTGGGCTGGTTAGAGGCTCCCTCCACCATGAATTGGTCCAAACTGGGTTTTTTAGAGGCTCCCTCCACCATGAATTTGCCCAAACTGGGCTGTTTAGAGGCTCCCTCCACCATGAATTGGTCCAAACTGGGGTGGTTAGAGGCTCCCTCCACCATTAATTGGTCCAAACTGGGCTGGTTAGAGGCTCCCTCCACCATTAATTGGTCCAAACTGGGCTGGTTAGAGGCTCCCTCCACCATTAATTGGTCCAAACTGGGCTGGTTAGAGGCTCCCTCCACCATTAATTGGTCCAAACTGGGCTGGTTAGAGGCTCCCTCCACCATGAATTTGCCCAAACTGGGCTGGTTAGAGGCTCCCTCCACCATGAATTGGTCCAAACTGGGTTTTTTAGAGGCTCCCTCCACCATGAATTTGCCCAAACTGGGCTGGTTAGAGGCTCCCTCCACCATGAATTGGTCCAAACTGGGGTTTTTAGAGGCTCCCTCCACCATGAATTTGCCCAAACTCTGCTGGTTAGAGGCTCAATCCACCCTGATTTTCAAAACAAATGTTGGTGCCAACCTCAACTTACTACAAGGGCCAAATTCACTGCTGGTGACAAGCTCTCCTCACTGCAAGTGCCAAATACACATGTTTCAAGGTGTTTTCCTACTGTCAGAGAGGTGGTATTGAGTGTGTAAAGTGTGTAGTTGTTAGGCTGTGATGTTGGGGTAATAGAGGGTCTTTGGTGTGTTAGATGCCCCCAGACATGCTTCCCCTGCTGTCCCAGTGTCATTCCAGAGGTGTTGGCATCATTTCCTGGGGTGTCATAGTGGACTTGGTGACCCTCCAGACACGGATTTGGGTTTCCCCCTTAACGAGTATCTGTTCCCCATAGACTATAATGGGGTTCGAAACCCGTTCGAACACACGAACATTGAGCGGCTGTTCGAATCGAATTTCGAACCTCGAACATTTTAGTGTTCGCTCATCTCTATTCGTCATCATACTAATAAAAGGTGTGCAGCCATCCTAAGTCTGGCCATGTGTTCTTTTCTTCTATTTAAGATTGCCAAAACACAGAATCCATACTGGCCAGCTACAAGATGTAAGGCACAACGTGAATGCATGGAAGACATACTGGTTGGGGGGGAGCCTAACTCATCAAGTTCATTCTGCTATAAGTAAACAGATAATTTGCTGCTGCCACATAATGTTAGCACTAGATTGTCAGATATAGGTAGAAGTAATACACATTACTACAATAGTAAATTTTAGCAAGTTAAATAAAAAAATTATATATATTTAATTTTACACTATACTCATGTCTTTCAAAACTGCAAGTATTTAAATATCTTAGGGGGCGTTCACACTACCGTCAGTGTCCGACAGGTAGTGTCCGCTCAAAATCTGGCACGGACATTAGGAGCGGACACTAGCTGTGTCCGTGACACTTTTCATTCATTTAAATGGCAATCAGGTGCGTTCTTTTGCACTCCGTGGCTGTCCTTAGCTGTCCGTTTGTAGATATCCGACTTCTCAAGCGGACAGAAAAACCCGACATGTAGGTTTTTTCTGTCCGCTTGAAAAGTCGGACATCTTTAAAAGCGGACAGTGAAGGAAGGGCACAGAGTGCAAAAAAAAAAACGCACTCGATTGCCATTTCAATGAATGAAAAGTGTCACGGACACAGCTAGTGTCCGCTCCTAATGTCCGTGCCAGATTTTGAGCGGACACTACCTGTCGGACACTGACGGTAGTGTGAACACCCCCTTGGAACACACTGTACATACCTGCATCAAGCAGCGCATGTACAATTTGAGATTCATGGAAACTCCTACTAAATCTATAATTTGCAGCTTGTTTCCAGACTTTGCATTCACTGCAGTTTATACAGCATCAAATGTTATGCATATTGTTTTCTATGCAAACCATGCTAATAAATGTAATCCCCGTTTAGGATCCTACATTCTGTATGCCTAAATGACATCAATACTGATAATACAAATGGTGTGCTATAATACAGCCAGGTCACAAATTGCTCCCATGTCTCTGAAAGTCGGTATTTGCAGCTTTAGGCTAAAGCCCCATGGTACGATACGCAGCACTAAAGCTGCGGGAACACATCGCATCACATTTGAACAAAAAGTTCATGGAGTTTTTCCTCCGCAGACTGTTACAATTATGTCTACGGGTGAGCCGCCGGCGTTTCCGTAGATATAATAGACATGCTGTGATTTCCAAAACTGTGCCTTTTGGAAATCGCAGCGTGTTCGTGCTGCAGTTTTAACCACAAAGTGAGAGATTATATATCTCCAAAACACCATTTCACTAAAAACATCTGCATCCTTTCCAAGGTATTCCACAGTACTGAGTGTCCACCATTAGGACACCAAGAACTGCAATACCTCCACTATGGTCTTACCACTATGTATTCTTCTGTTCATGAGCCCGAAGGAGGAAACGTATAGAGAGACTCGGGGTACCCCTTTTGGTATTCACAAAAGGAAAGAAAAGATCCAGCACCGGCGGCAGCCATGTGTTATGTAGGTCTCATCTAATGTTTTTTTGTCTTCGTGGACTGGTATGAACCATATTTTTTTTTTTTTATATATTCTCTCTGCACTTTGGTGTTCACGCAATGTTTTTTTTTAGAAACTAAAAATAAAAGCCATGTTTTAATCTAGCAATTTTCCGGTGCTGGATCTTTTTTCCTTTTGTGAATACTGCTCTATTGCCCGGTCTGGAGGGCAGATTCGTGCACCGAAATATATCAGACTATCCATTGCGGTGGCTGTGGTAAAACCATGTTTTGTACCCCTTTTGGTACACTGGTCACAGCTACAGACTGTAGCTATAGTTCAACTACTGTGACCTTTGCTATTTAATGTGATGTGAGCAGGGGGAAATGTGGTAGATACAAATACCTTCCATCTCAGCCCCTCACCATTTATTAAGCTGCTCTACACTATTCAGTGGGGGCTACCAGTGTTAGCTGTAATATGGAGCCTTTGCTACATCTTCATATTTCTGACCTGAATATGCTTATCCTACTGTCATTCACCTGTGGAATGAAGAGATGATACCTCACTAGTGCACTACATTTTTGGCTGTGTTTTTTTTGCCCAAGTTTGAAGGTTTTATCTTGTGGCGATACTGCAATGTCTTTCTATTCTATATACAGGGGGTGATGCAAGTATGCTACAATAGCATAAACATTAAGGGATCTTAGAGAACACCTAATATTTAATTATCCCCCCATAGATTTTACCCTTTGTTCTGGGCATACCCCTTCTAGCATTTTCAAAATTGGAGGTGATCATTCTGACAGACACGTCTAAAGACCATACAACAGAAACCAACTCCTCGACTAACGTTTGAAGCACAGTTATATTTTTTGGAATTAATTTTTTTGTTGATCTGTTCAGAGTTACATTTTGATGAGTCATTTGTTCTATGCTGGACGTTTGTTATTTGCATCCATTTTCTTAACATGTCAAAATGTAGAAAACCCAACTCCCTGTCCAAAACCAATTTTATGTGAGGTCAATGTTAAATATAATGCCTTTTGCTGCAATCTGGAATTGGTGATTTGGGAAAAAAAAACTAAAAAAACAAAACACCCACCGAAAAGAACCTTAATGTCCGTTTAGAAAATCTGAAAGGGGAAATCCTTATAGGAACAGAGAGACACTGGACTCCATTTCCGTTTTTATTAAAAGTAGATGTGTTTGCGTTCACAGAACGGCTTCACAGTTCGTTACAGGTAAAAAATAAAAGTCAATAAAAACAGTAAATGGAAAGTGGTTTCCACTTTACCAGAGTCTTAAAAAGAAGTTAAAAAGGACACTAAAGTCCCACCATAGCAGAATACACTGGCGCATCTGTGGATAAAACAGAATTGGAGATCAGTTAGGTAAATGTCACATGTAAATTTGTAACTCATAGAAAAACTGATAAAGGAAGCCTACTCACGCATATAAAGTCATATCAGTGATCTGCATATACATAGGTACTGTATATAGCAAGACAACCCTTTACACAGGCATGCTTTGGGAAATAAGGTCTTATAGCAACTCTTAAGACATCAATAATAGGTTATATGAACTGTCTACCAGGGAACAACTACTGTTGAAATAAGTACAGGATAAGATTAGAAAGGTTGTGTAGAGCTCTCCAGCTGCAGAATAGGCTTCAGTGAATTGTATTCATAGCATGATGCTATATCTACAATATGGTTGTAGAATCTGGAGATAAGTCTCATAGGAAAAAACAAGTCATTCCAAGGTAGACAATCATTCATGCAAGAGTTAGTCAAAAAGTTGCAGGAAAGCAGAATGTCCAACCATCTGTCCAAGAAAAGGTCAATTTAACTGAGATGCATCCTTATCACAGCCAAGAAGCAAGTCCACAACATAATAGGAAGCTAGTCATTTCTATTAATACTTCTGTACATCAGATAAGAGGCTATGTACATGTGACATGTCAGCTTTCACACATTAGTAGTCAGTGAGGTGGTGAGTAAGACTAGTTCAGTGTCAGTTAAAGGAATAGATGCAATAGAGACAGTTAAGATAAAGTGACAGTCACTGAGCTGATGGGATATCATCATTTGTATCAGGGTCAAGGAGAATCACATCCACTTTACTTTTTGGGCTGCTTTGACTCTCTGGTTCTGGAACTTTCCAGTCCATCTTTCTTCCCTTTTCATATAGGCTCTTCAACACTTTGCGGAAGTTGTCCGGTTCTTTTCCATTGCAACTGAGCTCTAAGTATTTGCGATAGAGCTGTAGGGCTGTCCGAGCATCTTCTATACTATCATGGGTCTCCCCTTGTATCTTAAGATCTATAAAGACAGCAAGGCAATAAATAAGTTGAAGTTTCCCCCCCATTAACACAGTTTCCTAGCTTTACCAAGGTCAACATGGCAAACATGACTAGCAAAGCAGGCAAAAAAAATTTAAAACAAAAACGTGAACAACTCACCAAGGAAATACCATGCCAGGTATCGGAGAGAGATCATCCTTTTACGTGGCATGTGAAACAAGTAGACAGTGTCAATCACTTGATCCTTGGGCACCTACAGCCAATAAATAAGAACTTTACAACTGGTGAATTTTTAATAAAGGTGCAGTTTCAGATTAATGTTCAATTCATACCATTAAGTTTATGACCCGGAAATCTTTTTGAAGGCCGTGACCCACAAACTTCACTCCTACGTCAATGAGAAACCTTAGTTTTAAGTAAGTGGACTTCAGTGTAGTCAGATGCTTGGAAGAGATCTTGGCATCCAAGTCACCAGGCTTTATTCCAGAGTATTGTGTAAGATAATCCACCACCTACAAGAACATTGGATCCTTTAAGAAAATCCACACACTTGTAAACACCATCCTTATAGTAAGTGGGGTGTGACCAGCTCACCTGTTCTTGGGTGGATATATAATCATCAATGAAGGGTACACCTTCATTAGGACCTTGTCCTCTTACACAGGTAATACGAGCAACTGACATCTGACTAGGTTTAATGGTCGACTTTGTGCCATCACTACGTAGCTCAGCTTCTTCCTGTGAAAAGTCACATAGGTTAAATGCAAAGAATCAAGAGTATTAGAAGTGATGTACCATGTGTATCCTGACAACCTAACTAAGGCTTGGTTCACACATCAGTATGCCATCCGTTTGAATTCAGTTTGAGACTAAAAACAGACGGATGCACATACTGAAATGAATACTGTGAAATGCAATCAAATTTTTTATTTCCATCTTCACTTGTTACAAATTACATTAGATTCTCCTTCTGTAGATTGGCACTTAATAAGCACAAGGTGAAATGCCTCACCTGCTGGTACAGATATCAAGGCAAGCATAAGGTATGCCTGTCTTGATGAATTTTCCAAACTTTGAAGTTCAATTTTAATGTAGAAACACTTCTAACCCCCCCCCCTCCCCCCTCCAAACAGGACATCCACCTTAAAGGGGTTGTCCCATCACAAGGATCCTATCTATACTGCTGGTTAATGTGGATGTAAGACCTTTCCTAAATACACTGCTTCAGCAAAACTGCTTTGTTTGTCCACTATCTTACTTTATTCAATTTTTTGTGGCCACAGCCCTGACCTAGCTGCTCCTGAGTCAAATGATGTATCTGCTGCTCTCAGGGGGGAGGGAGGAGGGGCTAAGTGCAGGGAGCCAGCCTGTGTATCTAGCTAATCCTGTGTCTACACCACGTGACCTAGCTCCCTGCACTCAGATAGAGGAGAGGAGCTGCTTTCATTTCTTCTGTTCTCCCAGTTATCAGACTAGCTAATTCAGTTGTGTTCATTATGGCAGAGACAGGCAGTCTCTGTATGTAACACAGAATGGAGTTGCTGCTGCCTGTACTTCATAGTCCAATGTGGGTGGGCGGAGCTACACAAATTTGGGGGCGGAGCTAAACGGCAGGTTGCCTTTGAAACCCCTCCCACCAAATGATGCAAGAAACCAGGAAGAAAGAAGATTTTACAAGAGTGAAGACTGCTGAGTATGTGAGGTGGGAATACCCCTTTAAGACTAAGGCCCTACATTGCGGTTCTTCCTGCAGCACTTTTAACAGAAAGTTCAGAGTTTTCTCTGCGAATTGTTACAATTAAATCTACAGGAATGTCGTTGCGGTAGTCACATGAATCCCATCCACTTTGCTATTACTGTAGAATGCCATGATTTTTTCCCCATCTCAGCTTTCCAGGTCGGAGCTGAAACATTTTCACCATGCCAAGCGGTTTCTGTAATGGTTATAAACTTCTTTAGGAATCCCAGAAACCACACAGAAGCATCTGCACCATTGTTTCTGTAATTCTAACCACATTAGGTGACAGGCTGGGTGTTCCAATTTCATTAATAGTTCAGATGGTAATACGGTATGTGGTCACACCAGACAACAATTTAACAGTGGCAATTGGTATACCCATCCAAAGGATAGGCAATAAGTATATATTTGCTGTAGGTCTCACCCCCAGTAAGTGATTTCTTTTGCAATAGAAGGTACAATATGCATAAAAATATATTATAAACAGGCACTGAGTAACTTCTTGTGCTTGCAAGGCACTCTACTTTTGTATTTGACCAAAATGCAATAACCCTTCCCAAAAACTTTACCTGGTTTAACGTAACAAACTCTGCATCCAGCCCCACCAGTTCTCCTGACTGTGGCATCTCATTCAGCAATAACGGAATGAAGGTGGCATGACACTTCCTTTGTTTCCTTGCTAGAGAAGCTTCTGCTAGTAACACACTGGCTTCAATTGGATTCTTAACTAAAGGGAAATTTGTTTTTGTAACGGTTAGTAAAGTAGTCACTGAATAGTGAAATTAATGAAAAGAATATAAAATCTTACTTGTCAAGTTGTATTTTGTATTCAGGTTCCTCTTGGTATAGAACAGTATTGCAGGGACTTTCCAGTTCATATCAAACTGTACAGCCTCACACTGAGAAATTATCAAGACATATGGATATTAACAGTTACATAAAATGGATAGCAAAAAAACAAACAAACAAACAAAAACCTCAAACCCCCATAACTACAAGAGCGATCCCTGATCTGCCACAAGCAACATTTGTCATAAGTCCTAATCATCATCAATGCCGTTAGAGGAGAGTCTAGCCCCTATGCCAACAGTTTCTGCCTCTGCCTCTTCGAGTAGTGCATTCTATAGTTCAGACAAAAGGAAATTGTTATAGTCACAAATGTCTCAGTCTTGGTCAGAAGACCAAGTTTATGCCAAGTATTTGTATTGGCAACACATTCATACATGTAGAGTCATATCACCGCCAAGTCTTTTCCCAGTCTGACCAAGCATTTTTTCTAGCCTCTCGTAAGAGACCACCTATCCCATTTAACAACAGTCAGCTGTCTTTGACCTCTTCTCTAGCTCTCAATACTCTTAAGAATTTGAGGCCCCAAACAGAACACTATAAGCAAGGTCTGGTCTTACAGGGAAGGCGACTTTATAGAGGGGTAATATTACATTGGGATCTCAGGTTTTTAGGTCTCGTTTTATACTCCCCAAAACCTTATATTTGCAGCTGCTGCTTGACATTGAATACTGCTGCCTAGCATACTTGTAACCAGAATACTCAGTCTCACCTGTTTTGCTGACAGTTTCTCTACTTCATGTATATGCAACAATGTCATTACAGCCACCTAGGTGCATTACTATACATTTAGAAATCTACTGTGTTCTTACCACATACTGCCAACTTATCAAGATCTTAAGTATTGCCTGAGACCTGCGTTATTAAAGACTGCTTTAATGTTAAGCTAGTTACTTTCATGTTCCTTACCTTATCCACAGGCTCAATGAGGAAATCATTGAACAGATACCACTGTTGATGTGTTACTCCCTGAAAAGAAAAGCATCACTTTACACAGGTAACGAATATCACATAAGGGGATGTATTTTATAGCGGTGTACATGAGGCATAGTCCAAAATAAGCAATAATCCTGTTGCCGTCTAAGACACACCTCTTTTCTTTGGTGATAGGTCTCTCCAACTTTTATGTGTGCTACTAGGCTGCCACCTGTTCGAGGATCCAGGATGTGAACGACAGTCGCCATAAGGTCATACACATTTGTAGTTTCGTCTGCATTGTTGTCAGAATGACTTGGCTAAAAGGAAAGTCATGGTAAATATTTCAGAAATTATGACATTATGTATTATATTAATTTGTAAAGCAATCAAGTTTTAAAAAGGCTTCTTTAGCAATCCCAAAGTACTGGATAGACAGTTTTTAGTCAATGACCATTATATACAAGTTATAGAAATGAATGCCAGAAGGCAAACTTCGCTTTCTCACCTCCTCATTCTCTGAACAATTAAGAACCTCTAGCTCTTTGTTTTTAGATAGTTTCATCTTTAGGGAATAAGGGACCCACACATTGCGAAGTTCTTCAACTGAAGGCAGGAAAGATGGGTGGGCGTACTCAGGGTTGTTCGGATCATTCCTGACAGCAAGAGCAGAGAGTCCATTCAGCAAGTGCACTTACATTTAGCATTGAAAAAAGTTGCAGTTTACAGAGGCACAGTCTGAAGTCTCACATGTAGCCATGAAATCCACTAAAGGTCTACATGTGGTCACATGTATCAGCAAAGTCTACAAACATCTTCTAATTCAAAGTGATTCATATTGCACCATGTAAGTTTAACCCCACCCATGTCTCACTGCTTCGTACTAGGTACAGCAGTGCTATATAATGCAATTTGAGCTGCACATTTGGTTTTCAGAGTCACTACATAAGGCGTTTAGTTACCATTTCTAAGCAGGGTTGTCAACCCGGATTTTAGCTGTACTACTTAACCCAAAATCATAGGCAGACTTTTGCCACAGATCACTTATCTTAGAGTCTTTATGTATGCCAAGTCTACAGTACTGAATATAGATAGGAAGACAATATTGTCATTTGCATTACTATAGACTACTTCCATCAGTTTGCAGATTGGTGACCCTGTCTCTACTCTATGTAGTACAACAAGCTTAGATTTTACTAGTGTAATATACTCACTGGAACACAATGTCATTATGTTCAACATACAGCTCCCCCCCAAAGTGCAAGGCTCGTGCAAGAATCTCACCACTGAACCACAACTCCACTTTTCTGAACAGCCAGCGCTCCAACAACTCAGTGTATGCAGCTTTATAAATATAATCCAAAAAAGGTTCATAGAAGTGTAACAGGGAATAGACAGGCCCATACCTATATATTTCTATAGCCTGGTCTTTCAAAAAGTTGACTGGAGAAAGTTTGGATCCGTCTCCATAGCCATGAAATATCTAATTATTTTAGTGATACTGGATTCATAGCAAATAAAGGTTGCTATGGGGTTTCCCCATAACATTGATCCAATAGAGCAGTTTCTCTGAAATATCACGCACTGCTTTTGATTAAGGAAAGATCCAAATGTCATTGCTTATTTGTCTGAGAAGAGGAGTTACACAGCCTCCAATGAGAAGCAGCAGGGGAGTGACTGACTCACTCAAGTGATATGTGATATTCATGTTATCAGGATACAGAAGTAGCCTCTGATTTATGCCCTTACCATCCTTCTTTGCTAACTTCATTGGGCTTCGGGTAGTTCAGTTCTGCTTTTCGCAGGGCCTTTTTAAAAGCATACTGCAAAGTTTAAAATATTAGTGTCAGAAAAAACAAACCAAAATGAATCTAGAAACTTCATGGACAACAGGTTTTCTTTTGAGTTACAGATATTGAAGAGCTTTGACCATCTCTGCCTGTGTTGTGCATATTTACTTCATAAACACAGTGCTGTACGTGGCATAATTACGTGTACATGTATTATAAAGCATAGTGGGTGTATTCAAGTCTGTACATATAGTGTATGTATTTAGGAATATAATCTTCAACACAGTTTATAGTCTGAAAAGTTGCCACCAAGATGCCCCTAGATATCTGCTCTGAGTTTTACAGTTTGCATTGTTCTGATTATCCTGCAACTCCATATGGCAGCCCTTAGTATGGCCATTTTGGCATGCTCCAGTGTAAGAGTAACCAAGAGCACTGCCCATGTATAGGAGGGAACTGAAGTAAATTTTTTTTTTTTTTTTTTTTTTTTTTTTTTTTAATATGCCATAAATTGTAGAAACCCCTCAAACAAAAAAAACAAACTGATTTTAACTGCACCTCTGCCTGAGTCCTCCAAAATTCTGCCTCCTTTGTGCTGTTAACTTCACAGTTTATGACTAGTACATCAGGTAGACAGCGAATGTTACGGGTCTGAACCTGCAAGTAGAAAACATTGAAAGCATCAACCTATTACAGTGGAGTCTAGTTTTTGTCAAAACCTGGGTCAGATTAGTCATCTAAAAGCAGAGGGGGAAGAGAGAAAACAAAACAAAGACACTCCACAAACTACACAAGAAAAATTGAGAGCAATCCTGAATTAGTTTACAGGTTCCATATAGTCATTGGTTAATTTGGCACATGCTGACAGCACTTACTGTAGGTTGGTATTTCTCACAATTTTCACACCAGGCCTGAGTGTTCTGCTCCAGACAAATGCTTCTCCTTAGAACGTCTACAAACTCAAAGTCTGGAGGAGGGGATTTATCTACAAGAAAATTATAAAAGGATTTAAAAAGTAACATTTATTACAATATAATAAATTCATTTTCTGCAAAAAAAATAAAAATGTTAAAAATCCTGCAGTAAGTCCACTAGCCAGCAAGTTATATGTTTGTGCCTTATCCAGTAGGATATGTTCCTTAACAGCAGCCACCTCACATAGTTGTGATCAGTGTGCCATCATGTATATGTAGTCAATGCACTATAAACTGTTAGTTTGAGCTGCAATCCTGGCCTTGTTTTAAAGTCACTACAAAGAGCAAGTTTGTAATCCTGAATATTATTAGTTATATACAAGTTATGCAGCACTCACACTTACTCTGCCCACTGTGATTCCACCTACCGTAAATACCAGGAAAAAAAATCCTTGGGGACGGCAGGTCGGTGGTCAGTTTAAAAACCCATTGAAATGAATGAGTTTTAAAACTGACCGACGGCAAGTCATCCCCAGTCAGTTCTTCCTGAGATTTAGGCAGAATCACGGCAGACAGGTACAAGGTGCAAGTGTGAACACCCCCCCCCCCCCAAAATATATCCATCACTGGTTAAGAGGAGCTGCATATACTCACAGCTTCAATTTCACTAGTGTTGCAGAGGGGTGAAGCATTTTATTATTCTCCTGGCACTTCATTACCCCAAAGGAGGGGCAGCATGGACTTTGATAATCAAGGGGGTCATTTAGTTAAATCAGAAAGCATATTTAAACATTTAACCTCATATGCCAGTCACAGCAGGAGTTATTTTACAGATAAGTAAAGGTTTTTCACTTGTGGAGATACCAATTTGTTTTTTTCCCTTTTATATCTAACAGCCCTAAGATAAATGTGAGAACATTATTCTCTACATAAATGCTATAAACCTTAAAACTCAGATGCTAGAAATGTTAATTTTTCTGTAGTGAGTGGTGAGATTGACAGATCAGGGTTTTTTTGCACTTCTAACAAGAAACAAGGTCTTGGAAAACTATATTGAAGATTAAGGTTTATGAAAGCAGGAATGCAGAGGGGCATTAAAAGTTGCTAGCTTAAAATCAGAATGTGTAAATCACTAAAGGGTTAAAGAGTGCATAAGGAACCAAACTTATGGCCAATAAGGGAGCCATAAGGTTAAAATCTGCAGTTACAAAAGTGACATTTTACAATGTGACTGTTAGGGGTCAATATGGTTAACATTGAAAATAAAACCTGAACATAAAGTCTTAAGGTTTAACGAGAACTTCCTTTTGAGCAATAGGCGATTTCTCATGACTCCACCTTTAAGAAAACTTGGCAAGTTCCCAACTTTATGAGTAGCTTGAAGAGTGGATGTGGCAGGTGCCAATCTGCTGTAAGACTGGTAACTGGCATCCTGTTTACTGATACAACGTGACATTAACAGTTTTGTGTTCCATGTAAGTGCATGGTTTTGGTATTGTTGAGCATTCTTGCCTTTCCTATCCATTAATGTAAAACAATCAGGCGCTTGCGATTATGCAGATCTGCAACTAAGTAATGCCATACGACTAAATAATATTCTGGCCAAGTCTGAAACTTTTGTAAAATCCCCCAGAGCTACAATAATCAAGGGCATGGTTGAGATATGGTTTCCCGCCATTTACATATGCACCAACTTGAAGTATAAACTACTACATGTCCTTTCAGACTTTTTGCTTTCTGTAAGGTCTTGGTTCAAAGAGTAAATTTTCTGTACTGAAAGATATTGTGCAGTAATGAATACCACATGGAAGTCAGACAGTGAAAATGCACTCCACTTTAAAGGAGCTGTCCGGAAATTGGGAAAATTCCATGGATACTAGGGAGGATTAACAGTCTTGTGCCACGTCCTTGTCATAAAGGACCCTGTGACCACTGAAACCAGTCAGTGGCATTAGCAGTCATTTGTTCCTTAACACGACTTCCAGCAATGAAGGAACAGCATGAGACCATATGCCACCAGCAGTAGACGATGCGCTGGGGATATACTATGTAGTTACACCTCCCCTGACTTCCACTGTAGAATAAATTTAGAATCAGAGTGTACACCCAAATCGATCTAATGCAGTGTAGCGAGAAAGCGGGCTCTAGGGCTTCATAGCTCCATGGGTTGGACAGCCTGATCCAACAGATGTACCCCTCTGCTGTAGCAATGTGGCACATGCAGGCTCATGATCACTGTGGATGCAGGAGTGGCCCATGCGCATGGGTAGAGATACACATGCCTGGCAACTATTCCATTCATTTCTATGGGACCGATAGCTGATCTGGTAATCCTATAGGAGTGGCTAGAGCGGCAGTCAACTGAACACCAGTTCCATTGACATGTGGCCACATGCAGGTGCCAGTTCTTGTTATTACATTTATCTCATATTATGCAAGTGTCTAAAGTGGGGAAACTATCATTTTAATGTACATTTCCTTAGCCACTGTATAAGTGTGGTGATATTATATGATCTGAATGTTACTGTAACATACCATTGCTGTTAGTCTCAGGGTAGGACAGCGTAAAGAGTAGGGTGGTTGATAAGCGCACTGTCTCTTTACCACAGCGGCACATGCTGCAGTTCTCCACTTCACAGCCGAAGAGCTGACCAATCACAGAGCCCCCAGAGGATGAAAAGCAGCTGAGAAGAGAAAATACAAAAGTCCATGAGGTCAGTTTAGGGCTCGTTCACATCTGCGCCCAATCTGTCGGGTTTCCGTCTTCTACAGACAAAAGACGAAAACCCAGACAGACCGTGTCGGGCCGTGTTTTGTGCTCTCCACAGCGAAACCGGGGTTTGTTTGTTTTTTGGGTTTTACCGCGGAGAGCACTATACGCTCACGGCCAGACACTTTCCAAGCCCATTCAAATGAATGGGTTTGAAAAATAAATGCAGGTTTCCATCTCCTGTCCAGTTTCAGGCAGGAAACGGAAGCCTACATAACGGACGCCGGGGCGCAGATGTCAAGTTTTAAGTGAGTCTTTAGTTTTTGCAAGTAGCAAGAGTTTCCTTATTGATTATTCATTCAGTCAGACTTTTTCCCTGGGGTGACAACATATAGACATCTAATGTAAGTAAGGCTAGGTCCACACCTGTTCTCAGGCATATTTGAAGAACTGAAACCCAGGTGTGAACCTAGCATCTGCAGTAGCCATGATCCTCAAGATCCATCCCTAGGAAGCAAGGACTTCCTCACCCAGGTGTCAGCAAGAATCAAGGATCTCCTTGTTGGAGCCATATTTGCAAACTTTTTTTTTTTTTTAAAAGGAAAGTAGTTTGTCAACAACTTGAAGTGTTATTGCTTGCTAGGGAAACTTTGAACTTGCTGTACAAAAGTAAAAGTTTACAAAATAAGTGTTAAAAAAAAATGAAAGCCAAAATAGATATTGATTGAAAGTTTGATTTTGTACCTTGTGCTCCCAACACCACGATAAGCTTGAGGACCTTCCAGTTCTTGTGTTTCTTGGTGAAGTTGCGTCAAAAGAAAGCGACACCAGCTCTGAATCAGGCGACCAAGATTCACCTTTCCTGTGGCCTCATCTGAATCAGCCAAAATGAGTCCCAGTGCTGCTGCCTCAGGGATGGTTCGGAAAGCCCGCAAAAAGTTACTGGCCTTTTAAACAAGTAGTAAACTTTAGGTTACATGTACTGCAAGCACAATTCCAGTCTATTGAGTTATTCTAGTGCCGGTACACTTTGCCCAAAGAAGAAAGTCAATAAATTACAAATCTGATCTATTCATTATCCACCTTTAAAATTTTCCACCATCCCATTTTTTTTTTTTTTTACTTGATACTGCTACAATGTGGAAAATGTGCAGCAAGTGGTTGCCTTCCCTTCTCCACACCCAGTGTCAAAAAAGGACAGGAGCGTAGGATCCATGCCACTACCTATAGAGAAAATATCGCTTTAAATATTGGTGGTGTGCACTAACAAGAAAAAACCCACAGTAAATTTATATAGCTTGAAGATTAACTAAGCCTTGTCATCTGAACTATGGATTTAGGAATAAGTAACTTTCCATCATGACCAAATCTGTACAATAGAACTCTGGAGAAGGGAGAGCTTGAGACATCAGCAGTGTATAGAGTTCTCGGTAAAGAGTTAAAGAAGATTTGACTGCAAGGAAGTATCTCCACACTAAAATTCCTACTTGGCAAGGGTCTCCACGTGACAAATCCAACATATGGAACAGGAATCCAAGCTCACAGCTCAAGCAGAACTCCTTCTGACAGAGGTGGTTTTGGACCAAGCATCTGACTGGTTCCAACAGGTACATTAACTACATAAGAAAATTACAAGGAAACAGGGTTTAAAATAATTTTCAGCTGTGATATCTGGAAGTAATACATCCACAAATTCCACTTCAACACAAACATACATAATCACCACATGGTCTGCGTAAATGAACATTGGTGCTCTTGTATCCTGAATACATAAATTACATAGCATATTTTGCAGCAAGTTGAACCTATCAAAATTCTTTCTACACTAGTACACCAATCCATTTACTTAAAATATGCCGCTTATGCGACACTGAAGCCCACCTGAAGTTAGTCAACAGATTTCCTGGCTTAGAGTGCAACATATAAATCTATATTATTAATGTGTCAAGCAGCAATCTCTCAACGTCAGAGGTAATTGTACTTTATTCACTGCTCCATAATTTGGCCAGTCATCTACCACCACCCACACAGGACAGGCCCCCTGCTTACCTGGATCATGCTGTTGCAGTAGGCGTTGGGAATATGAGGCTCTAGGCCAGCAAACAAGGTTTTATTGTAGTGTTTGAAGTCAAAGTCTTCTAAACCAAGTTTTGAATATTTTATGGTGACCTGGGAAAGTAGAATTTTTCTTTTAAGCGTTTCACACGTTGCCAACAGTGAAAGTATCATACAAAGCGTACCTATTCCACAAGAATGCTTACATAAAAAGCACCTTCAGTGATAAGCCTTCAGAAATCATACAGGAGAATTAACTTTACAGCACATCTTAAGCAGAAAGTCTATTTTCTTTATCAGGTGGCTTTCCTGTTTAGAGTCATTTGTAACAGGAAAAGGGTGTCAAGTTCTGCTACACTTCGTAAGCACAATAGCCTCTTTGGCCACCAATATACATACTTTGAGTGAGTTTTGTCTCCGAACTCAACACTGTAAATTGTTTCTAACATTCCCTGTACTATTCATTTATGTAAAGTTGTTTTAGAACTGGCAAACAAACATATAGCTGAGACTATCCCAAAACCCCATAACATACATTTAAAAGGGAGAGTCACCAGGAAACCTGACATCAAACCAATCACAGTGCATTGTAGGGGCCCATCATGCTGAGCATCATAATCCAATAGATGCACCATTACTCGGTGAAATTTCTTTATAAAATTTATGTAGCTCAAGGGGTCAGAACCTGAGGTGTTAAAATTGGAACAGTCCTTGTAAGTTCTGACACATCCAATGAGCTTCATTTGCTTCTTCTACAAAAAAATAAATAAATAATTTTTGGTACCACTGGTTTACGGTCACATATACACTGATATGAAAGGTCAGATTCGTTTTTCCCTAAATATCTGCATTGTTCATGAAACAACCACTCAAAATTCCTTAAAACCAGTTTTATTCCGAATGGTCTGTTCCTCTAGTAATGTAGAAATAAAGGTGACACCCTTGTAGACATTATGTATTCCTGCAAATAAGACGGAGCATGCCTTCGAGCACGCACAAGCACTAATTCTTGGAATACAAATAATTACTGAGACATGACAGGTTTGCTCAGCAGTTGAAGTGCCAAATTGAAGTTATTTTTATAGAACCTGCTTAGAGCCTGTTTCCCTAGGCATGTCTAGAGTTACAGATTACAGAAACCCTGATATAATGCTACCATAAGTGTTTGTATTCCCCTTTCCCCCCACCCCTCCGATTCTCCCAAATATATATTGGACAGGTGAGCATGACATGTGAGGGATCATCTGGAGTGACTGCCGGATCAGAATACATGGTTTGTAGTCGATAGAAACATTTCATATGAACCCAAACCTTGCTTCACTTATATTTAGAGCTTCAATGCACCTAAAATAGATTGCATACCATTAAGAAGATATTTTATGGGGATGGGTTAGTCAGCATGGAGAATACGTTTCAAAGCCATTAATACCTAACCTCTTCACTATGACAGACTTTCAAATAATTCACAGAATAGTCTTGCTCTAGGACATGCGCTATGCTTTACATTACTAGATAATAAAACTAAGGACAGACAACATAGAAGAAGAATCTACACAACCTTTCTGTACTTTTTTAGCACCATATAGAGATGAGGTTCTTCTTCTCTTCCAATAGGAGATTCTGGAACTTGGCTGAAATTGTCAAAATCATTTTCCAGTTGATATGGCACCTAAAAGATAAAGAACCACATAGGTTTACAAAGTTTGGTACAGATAACAATTGCATCATTTAAAAGTGTATACAGAAACCTAAATTTAACCCCAATTATCTTACACACACCCCCCCCCCCCCTCCCTCCACTCACACAAAAAGCCTCCATGACCGAATACTTCGAGTTAATTTGAAGTTTGTATCCTGTATGGAAACTTAAGAGTAATAAACTGACAATTTTGGAGTATAGGATATGGGATGTTGTGAGAATTTGTAATATACATTTAGCCTGTGGCCTCAGTGCCTGACGTTGTGGCTGCTCAAGAAAGCTTATTCCCACTTTGCATAACAGTGAAGCTTTTTAAGTAAAGTCTCTGCACCATTTCCAAGTATGCATTGTACAGACTGCACTAGTTGTGTGCACAGGGAAGGAGTCGCCTGATCAGCCTGAAGGCTTCCTAAACAGAAGCTATGTAATGACAGGTCAACAATCAATGTTCTGCCAGCATGCCCTTGCCTGCTCTTACAGCTCCCATAGGCACACACAGTACTGTCGTTAGTGCATGTACTTACAAACTGAGCATTGACTTTGCACAATAGCAGGTGGAGACATAGTTACAGTTAAAATATTTAAGAACATCCCATATCTTACTGAAATACTGTCCCTTAACACATCCTCTATTCTCGGTTAGGCTAAGACCCCATGTTGCAGAAACAACTTTTTTTGTTGCGGTTTGAGCCAAAGCGAAGAATGGCTACAAATGGAATCGCCTTAGCCTTACACTGGGTTCACACCAGTCCTTGCACCAAGTTCAGGGATTCTGTTCCCTTCTCCGCATGAAAGATGGACAGAAAAGTGCTTCAAGCAGTGCTTTTCTCTATGCATTTTTCACCCATTATAGTCTATGGAGTCCACATGTTTCCTAAGGTAACCGCTTTTTTCGTGTGGATTAGGTTCTGTTCAGGGGTCTCCAAGTGGATCCCCCAAACGCAGATGTAAACATAGCCTTGGGCTAATTGCAGACAGTGTGTATTTTGCCTCCAGCAAACTAATTGTTCAGTTTTTGCAGACAGTGTGTGTTCAGAATCCGTGAAGTAGGTCCACAAAGTCTTCAGTGTGCCATCATTTTGCGATCCTAGTTTGTGGATCCACACCACGCACACGGAGACATTTAATGATATTCCTAGCTCGTCCGTGAAAACAGCTGGCATACTGATGACACACAGTACATCAGTGTGCTGTCCTAGGCTTTTAGTCTCCCATAGGCAAGTCCATTCCGCAAAACTGAACAGAATAGGACCTGTTCTATATGATGTGGCGTAGAGTCATGGCTTGCACACTGATCAGTGAAAAACATGGTCATGTACATGTGCCCATAGAAATGAAAGGGTCAGTGTGCCATCCATGTTTTTCCTGGATAGCACGCTGACCTCGCCTACGGTCGCCTCCAAAGGGCCTTAGACATACTATCAGGAAAGGGGAGGATGTTACATGGCAGATCAACATGTAGAGAGGGAAAGTAGTCAAGTATTCAAGATGGCAGACTGTATTGAACTTATAAGCCTAGACAGCAAGGAGATCTCACACAGTCTGAGAAGGGGTGAAACATAAGCGGTGTAAGAGTACAGAGAATGGAAAAACCCCATGGCAGATACATTTGAAAGTCTGATCTTTCCCTGCTATGAAATATTAGAAGCTTGAATTTCTGCAGTTAATCTGACAGACAAGAGCACAGGAAAATTGATCTCTTTACAGATTCCCTAGAACTTTACTGAACTCCTCTGTAGTTTAGCCAACACGTAAACAGCTTAAAGTCAAAGACAAAAGTACTACAGACCTGATTTCTGAGCCTTGTTCTTGGATTAGGAGAATAGCCAATAAAACCAACTTGTTTCATGGTGCGCAGTATCTCTGGATCTACTGGAGGAGCATAACTGAAGGAAGAGACTTGTTAGTACAAGCTATGGCTACATGCACAAAACAGACCTGTATTCCAGTTATCCATATTGCATCTGCAGTCATTCTAAATGGATCATATAGGCAAAAAACCCCTACACAAACCTCACAGTGATTTGTTAAAACTACAGAGGTGTATATAGGGAGCCACAGAAGTGGTCTGTATACTGTGACCAGTGATTGTTCATTGCAGATATTTCATATAATATATGAAAATTTACAGTCAAGCATATGAGGCCTAAGGATCGGCTCAGTAACCAAGCACCTTAACTTATGCCAGAAACTACTACAAAAACAGCATCAGTTTCCTATTAGGAGTTTCAAAACATACTGACGCTGGGTTCACACCAGAGCCTGGACTCAGTTTTCAGGTTTCCGTCTTCTGCATGCAGAAGACGGAAACCTGTCATGCCAAGTCCGGCCGTGAGCGCCGGTGAGCGTTTTATGCACTCTGCGGTGAAACCGGGGTTTTTTTTGTTTGTTTGTTTTTAAACCGGACACAGAGTACTGCATGTCAGACTGTGTCCGGTTTAAAAAAAAACAAAAACAAAAAAAACAAACACCCCACACAACACGGTTTCGCCGCGGTGCGCATAACACTCACCGGCGCACATGGCCGGAGACTTTAAGCCCATTCAAATGAATGTGTTTGAAAGATGCCGGCAGGTTTCTGCCTCCTGCCCGTTTTGTGCAGGAAATGGAAACCTGCAGAATGGAGTACGGGCGCAGATGTGAGCGAGCCCTGAATTTTTAATTTTTTTTTTTTTTAATGTAGATTGTGAGCCCCACATAGAGCTCACAATGTACATTTTTCCCTATCAGTATGTCTTTTTGGAATATGGGATGGAAATCCATGCAAACACGGGGAGAACATACAAACTCCTTGCAGATGGTTTTTTGCCCATGGCAGGATTTGAACACCAGGACTCCAGCGCTGCAAGGCTGCAGTGCTAGCCACTGAGCCACCGTGTGGCCCCTTCTGAGTGAGCCCTGAATTTATCAGAAGTAGGCATTCATGAGTCATTTTTAGCAGCCTCTCCCCCTACATAGATTTAATTAAAAGAAAAAAAATAAATAAAAATAAACTGGTAAGAGCACAAGAAAAAGTTTCTTAAATATATATATTAGAAAGTTTTATATTGACCTACACTATTTATGAAGAGTTGTTTTGTTGTTCATAACCAGAGGTATACGTCACCTGGTATATACTTATAAGATACCCATTTTGAGAGAAAAGCAGGTGGCAAAGGCAGAACCTCATCATACGCTTATCTCAAAGCACAAGATTCTCTTTTTTTTTTTTTTTAATAGCATAAGCATCTAAGATATTTTGTCCCATACAACTCATCACCCTCAACCAGAGGTGTCAGATTAAGTCTTAACTCTAGTTAATATTCCTTCATACCGTGGAGCTGGCATACAGTTAGCAGATGGCCAGTCGGAGAGCAGGGACTCATTTATCAGTGGCACAGGGATAAGAGAAAGAGGCATAAGATCCTGATTCCAGTCCAGATGTGGCAGGCTGTCCACCATGCATGGCAGTGCAAACTCAGTGTCACGTGGATATGTGTTAAACGTTGCCTCTGGAGTGTCTGCCCACAGATGTACACAGCCATCAGAGTCTCCAAATGCCAGAACTTGCTTGCTAGCAGACACATCAAAAGACATAATGAGCTGGCTTACAGTGCTGACGTGGAATATGTCTGCAGGGCTAGCCAGACCAGTGGGTTCACAGAACTGGCACTGACCTGTAAACAAAGGAAAAAAGATGGATAGTTAAATATGTCCAGAAATTAAATGGACAAAATAAAATGTTTCATAAATTAAAAAAGAAAAAAAAAAAAAAAACACAACAAAACTTCTATTTATATATAAAGACTCACCACGCTGGGAAATAATAGCTAGCCGGGAAGTGTATGTAGGGACAAAACGCAAAAAGAGGGGATCAACATGAACTTGAAGAGGAGTGATAGCCCGCATCATACGCAAGTCATACACTTTCAGGAAGCGGTCACAAGTAAGAACATTCATGCGGCTAGAGAATCCGCATGTCACCACAAGATTTCCATGGACATCGAAGTCAGACAAACTTCCAGAGTATGCTTCAAACTCGTGCTCAACTTTAAATGAGCGTAGATCACGTAATGAAAGCTGTGAGTCAGTGAAGAGAAAAAAATTATATAAATATATATCACAAAGTAAGATATGAAAGTTTGTCATGTTATGTACATCAGCAAAAAAACACTGCAGTGTCAGGATAAACTTAGGGTCCATTCACACAGTAACGCGAGGCAATTTTTGTGCTTATTTTTACAGCTGTAAAAAGACGTTTCCATTGAGTTCTATAGTAAAATACGCCTGTATTTTTACATCCGTAAAATAACGGATGTAAAATTACGGACATAAAATTACAGGCGTATTTTACTATAGAACTCAATGGAAACGTCTTTTTACGGCCGTAAAAATAAGCACAAAAAACGCCTCGCGTTACTCCGTGTGAATGGACCAAGGAGTTTTCTAGGCAATTCATTTAATTTAATTTTAAATATAAGTGTCAGGCCTGGAACACATCTACGTTCGGGTCATTCATCACTGGAGCCATGTTTATTACATTTGTAGAGTGCACCTAGTGAGGTCAGAAATCTCATTCATCTACACTCCCCCCACCCCTCCAACTGTCATATGACCAAAGCAAAAAGTGAGTGATTAGACTTTCAGAACATGCTGCGCTCTACAGGGAAGCTCTAAGGGCTCTGGGGCAGGGGTTAAGTCCTACATGTTAGAATATTAGTCATATTTCTAAATAATTCTAATTATTCAGTGCAAGGTATGCACTAGTAAGCTTCATTTGTTCCTAAATAACCCCCTCCCCTGTTAATAAGGTTTACCTGCAAGTAAATATTTTCTACATTTACAACTTTAAAACCAATTGGTTAAAAATAAGCCATGTCAATAAGGTCTCAGACTGCTGAAGATACTACTCATGAAAGCAGGATAACAGTAGGTCTCAGGTTTTCATTTGCAGTACAGCGTAGATTTGTTGTTGTTTTTTTTAATGTAGATTGTGAGTCCCATATAGAACATACAAACTTCTTGCAGATGTTGTCCTTGGCAGGATTTGAACCTAGGACTCCAGTGCTGCTAACCACTAAGCCACCATGTTGCCCCCAGTACAGAGTTAATATTTGAGCTACACAGCAAAGCTACAGTATACAGAAACCAGAGACCCTTCCATTTATAAAGTTGTCCTCCATACTCTTAAGCACACAGACCTTTCCAGATGTATGTCCACAGAAGAAGAATCGATTGGATTGTCGCATTACTGTTACACCAGGAATTTCAACTGTATACTAAAAAAAGAGAAACAAAAGACAACTTATCTATAGCTGAACAGCAGAGAACAAGATGTCCAAGTCACTGAGAAAAAAAGGAAAGGGAGCAGTTATTCGTTCGGCAACCTTGAGGTGGGAATGAGAACCTTTAACCCCTTCCCGACATTCGCCGTAATAGTACGGCGCTGCTGGGAAGGGCTTCCCGCAAACCGCCGTACTATTACTGCGGATGCATGGTGCGCACACAGAAACTGTGTGCGCACCATGCACAGCGGGTGTCAGCCGTAATACACGGCTGACAATGCCCCGTAACACCCGCGGTCGGAACCGGGTCCGATCGCGGGTGTTAACCCCTGAGATGCCGGTGATCAACATGACCACCGGCACCTCCGGGGTTACAGTGTCATATGGTAGCGATCGGCACCCCCCGCACCGGTTTCGCGGGGTGCCGGTGTTCGTAGGGGGCAGCCCGGGGTCTGATCAGTGACCCCGGGTCTGCCCCTTCACTTACCCCGTCCTCGCACCTGGTTGATCCTGCCGTAAATGAAGCTGTCAGCCTGTGCGTCTACACAGGCTGACAGCTTCCTATACAATGCAATACACGTGTAACACGTGTATTGCAGCGTATGTGTAGTGAAGCAGTGATCAGCCGATCACTGCTTCAATCCCCCATGGGGACAGAAAAAAAAAAAAGTTTGAAAAAAGTAAAAATAAAAAAAGTTTAAAATAAAATAGAAATAAAGACCCAAAAATCCCTTTTTCCCCATATAAAATGTTTTATTATGTAAAATAAAGAAAAATAGAAAAAAACATTACATATTTGGTATCACAGTGTCCGTAATAACCTGAACAATAAAATTAAAACATTATTTAACCCGAACGTCGTAAAAAAAAAAAAAAAACGTAGAAAACCGCACAAAATAATGATTATTCACCACCTTTCCCTTACAAAATGTTCAATAAAAAGTAATCAAATGGTCAGATGAAAACCAAAATGGTACCAATAAAAAGAGGTCTTCCCGCAAAAAATAAGCCCTCAATCAGCTCTGTCTAGCGAAAAATAAAAACGTTATGCCTTTCAGAAGATGGCGATGCAAAAACAATAGATTTTTTTCCCTGAATTGAATTCTATTCTGCACAAATAGCAACGCATTAAAAAAATCATATAAATGAGGTATCGCCGTAACCGTACCGACCCGCAGAATAAAGGTAACATGTTACTTATGCTGTACACTGCACGGGAAAAAAAAAAATGGTAAAAAGCAATGCCAGAATTGATGTTTCCTTTTACATCCCACCCAGAAATAGTTAATAAAATGTAGTCAATAAGTTACAGGCCCCAAAGTGGTGGCATTGAAAAGTACATCTAATACCGCAAACACCAAGCCCTCATATGGCCACATTGCCAGAAAAATAAAAATCTACCTTGTACAATGTGAAGACAAAAACCCCAAAAGTCGCCAAATCATTAGGACATAAGTGGCTGCGACTAGAAGGAAATGTGTAAGCGGTGCGAGCGTTTTCAGGGGACACCCCATATTTAGAGCTTATGAGAGAGAAGACACCAGCGCTGATCCCCCAGAATGCCCCTCTTCCCCGTCCGTGTCATAGGAGCTAGTGGGAAAATAGAATGGGATTTGGTGTGCCCAATTTACTCCGCACAGCTTACACATTGACTTCGGGGTTACTAATGCTCACTACATCACTTGATAAATTCTTTGAGGGGTGCGGTTTTCAAAATGGGGTCACTTTCTAGAGGTTTCCACTGTTTTGACTCCTCAAGGGCTTTGTAAATGCGACATGGTTCCTGAAACTGATCACAGCCAGATCTGCCCTCTAAAAGCTCTTTGGCGCGCCTTCCCTCCTGCGTCTCGCTGTGCGTCCATATATTAGTTTACACCCACAAGTGGGGTACTATAGTCGGGAGAACTTGCCTAACAAATTGTGGGATGCGTTTTCTCCTTTAACCCCTTGTGAATGTGAAAATTCTAGGGTTAAACGAAAATATTAGTAAAATAAATTCAAATTTGAAAATTTCACCTCCATTTTGTATTAATTCCTGTTAAGCACTTATAGGGTTAAATTACTAGGTATATGTTGTTTTGGCTTATTTAAGGGGTGCAGTTTTGAAAATGGGGTGACTTATGGGGGGCTTTAATACAAGGGTCTTTCAAAAGCCCTTCATAACTGGATTAGGCCCTTTAAAAAATGGGTTTTGGAAATTTCTTGAAAATTTTGAATATTGTTGTTTCACTTGTAAATCTTATAATGTCCGTAAAAATTAAAAGGGTGACTAAAGTTTGATGCCGACATAAAGCAGAGATCTGGGACATGAGATTTATGATATAATTTTGGCGGTCTGACTATCTGTATGTAATGCACATCATTTCAAACTTTATAAAATGCATATTTTTCAAAATTTCCACCAAATTTCCAATTTTTTCATAATTAAACAAAACATATCAACCAAAATTTACCACTAACATGAAGTACAATGTGTTACGAAAAAACAATCTTAAAATCACTTTGGTAAGTTAAAGCGTTCCAAAGTTATTGCCACATAAAGTGACACGTCAGTTTTGAAAAATCGAGCTTGGTCAGGAAGTCAAAAAGTGCCATCGGCGGGAAGGGGTTAATGACCAAGACATCTTGCTGTAAGACATTTTACTTTCTAAAGTGTAGACTCCGTTATAAGACAATGGGACCTGGTTATGCTACAAACAATTCACAATTACTGCACATAAAGATAAGGTTCCACATAAACTATGTAGCTAATGTCAGCCATGACAGGTGACCATTATGTCAGTTACCTTTTGCGTTTCTTGCACGGTGTTCAGATCCATCTGACTGACATGGTTCTGCATACCTCCCATGAGTAGGGTGTTGCTATCCGTGAGTAAGAGACTGTGGTTGTCCATACTTTCATCCATCCTAGAAGTTCACAATGAGGAGCAACACATTAAGGGTGCATTCACACTACGGAACGCCAGCGTGTATCACAGCCGTACACGCCGGCGTTACAGCAGGGCGGCCGGACACTTCCCGTTCATTTCTATGGGAGCCGGCATACGAGCGCTCCCCATAGAAATGAATGGACTGCTTTTTTTCATTCTGTTCTATGGGGAGCGCTCATATGCTGGCTCCCATAGAAATGAATGGGAAGTGTCCGGCAGCCCTGCTGTAACGCCGGCGTGTACAGCTGTGATACACGCTGGCGTTCTGTAGTGTGAATGCACCCTAATACTACACGAAAGTTGCAATTTGTATGAAAGGAGACACTAGAAGCGGGAGGTACTGGATTAAACAACAGCCCATCTAGGAGGTTATCAAAGTCCAGTTAAATCATGTATAGGTAGAAACTCACATGTAGTCAAAGATGGTTAGTCCTCCACGTGTCACACATTTCAGATTGTTCTTTGTAAGGAAAAGCACTCCATTATCTACACTTTGGATCTGCCGGATGTCATTAGCAGCATGCACTTGGAAAGATGAATATCTCTCAAGGGCAGGACTGAAGAACGATGTGGCATGGCCCTAAGAAAGAACAAGAAAAAAAAAAAAAAAAAAAAAAAAAACATAAAAAAAAAAAAACAAAACAAAACACACAAACATAACTTTATGAGTATTGCTGTAGTCATATTGAAACAGAATGAGCACAGAGCAGGGCTGTGGACCCCACAGGTAAAACCGCAGTCTCAGGCAATCTGTAAATATCCATTTAATTCATTAAACTGAATTCCTATAAAAGTATGTATGCAACAAACGAAGCATCTGCTCCATTCAATGTCTATGAGGCTGATGGGTTGCCAAGTTATCCAACTTATCACCTATCCACAGCATAAGTGATAAGCCCTTAGCAGGGCAGCCCCTTAATACATCCCATTTCCTGCCAATACTGGGGCAATATTTATAAGTGAAAGTAGATTTTGATTTTATTAATACTCACTCCATGGTTCCCAACCCACAGCATCTCTTCATGAGTGTCAAAGTGGACGGCTGATACAGGAACTCCAACTTCAGATACAGTTGTGTGCAGCTCAGAGTACATTCCTTCCATAATGCGTACAGTCTCTGGGACAGGAATCCCTTCCAGACCAACACGCTCATGGTCTAACTCTACAGTCTGCAGAAGAGTGGAGTTCAAGTGGGGATCAAGGACTGGATCCAAAGGAGCATGTAAAGCGGGCGTGTACTCTGCCAGAGCTGGGTCCAGCCCATCGAAGTTCATGGCTACTGGTAAATATCTTGGCCGCCAAATTGGAACTGGCAATCGAACTGGCACTTGAACTGGGACTGGAACTGTATCTAAGAGGGAAAAAAAACAAACAAAAAAAACAAAAAACATGTGAACTTTGCAGTGGATTGTCTTGGACCATATACAGGTTTGAAAAAAAAAAAAAAAAAAAAAGATACATAAAAAGGTACAGCAAGTGAGTGCATGCCAACATCTATTCGTCTGCTGGAGTCTATTATCCAAGTCGTGACCAAACAGCACAATATTGATTTGTGCAATAGGATACTTGACCTGTTGTGATAGGTTGCCCATACTGCCCAGTATATTTCATTGACATATCTACTTCAGAAGTAGATGGTAAAGGGTAGTTCTAGCATTAACCCTTGGAGACTGACATCTTCCAAAATTCATCACTTTTCTTCTACCAATATAACAGCTTTGTGCAAAAAAAAAAAAAACAAACCTCCCTTATCTCTTTTGGAAGAGTGTGTAGGTTTAAAGTAAATTTTGCATTGCTTTTTACCATTAAGGTTTTTTTTGCTGTTCCTTGATCATAAATGTGTTAAATAATCTTTACAAAAGTCAGTCTTATTTTTTTGGGTGAACAATAAGGAGTTTGGGCTTCTAAGTCTGAGAGGCAACATTTTTATTTATCTATGGAGCTGGTTGAAGGTTTGTTTTTTGTTTTTTTTAGGCAAGATGTACTTTAGGTAAATCAGTCTTTTTAATTGTTTTTATTCCATTTTTGTGAGCAGAGATGGGAGTAGTAATTAGGAGATTTATTCTGCTGAGGGCAATCACTGGCTTCAGCAGAACTCGGGAAGAGACCTGTTGAGCAGAAGGACTGGAACCCAAGAACTGGTGTAGCAAGAGAAGTACAAGGTCCTCCTTAGGACTCATACACATAATTGTGCGCTAACCATGTTTTTCACACCTAGCACACAGACCCATTCTTATGGCCCCATACACACGATCGTGCATTTTCCATGAGCAAAAACTCAGGACAGGTCCCTTTCCTTCCTATTTGCCAAGTGCTCACTAGCCTCAATGAATAGAGCAGCACATGGACAACATCCATGTGTCATATTATCACAGCTCATGATTGTGCACATGTTGCCTTAATATTTCCCCATTCCTTTTGTAGCCACTCTTGGTATGTATTGATTAAGACAAAATAAACAGCTTTGTTACATGTGCCTTAGGCTGGATTCACATATTGAGGAGGGGGGCATTGAGTAGTAACCCATGCACTAGTCTGGTATAGATGGTGTAAATGCAGCACATCATTTCACTATCTGCAGAGGTACCTCCGTCTGACAAGTTTACTATAACTTACACCAGAAAGCTTGCACTAGTGTTACCTGAAACATATGCCAGTATCTGACTAGTGTAAGTTCTGTCCCACAGGAGTCCACCTGATCAAGAAACTCCAACCTCTTAATTCAGGTTCATGTCATACCAGCTGGCATCTTCCCTATTCCCCACATTGTGCACGTCCTGCAGATTTCTAGCTATAGACCCACACCAAAACTCTGCAGAGTACAATACAATATTAGCAAGTGAGGTTTTAGATTCTATTCACCCATCAATAAAACAAAATCGCATGAAGAATTTCAAACCTTCCTTGGTCCCCATTATCCACATGCTGATGATATAGTGAACACGTCATTGCAGCAACTGAAACCCACAGCTAAAGGCTGCACCAAACGACATATGTAACACACACAGATTTAGTAAGTGAATTTTGGTACAGAATTTTGTTGGGGAGGCAGCACTGACCATATGGGGGCCAGACTAATGTACAACCTTGTAGTACCTGAACCAGCAGACTGTTATATATAATCTTGTTAGGTCATGAGATTATTAGAGTAGCATGCAGTATTTCCCACCATAGCTAACAACTTCATTCAGGTGATACGATCTACATGCAGTATAAAGCATGGAGGACTGCTGGAGAAGGTGCCTTAGCAACAGGGACTTGTAGGGGTAGTGTCTTGTGTATAGCACAACCTGCCCACCCGGACCATCATACACTATCAGAACCACAACTTGCCAGTGCGGGCTGTGCCCAATAGCAAGCTGCCAATACAAAGAGTGAACAACTCCATGAACAGGGCTGTAAGAAGAGCCCCAGTAATAACACTGCAGGTATAGACGTATACACTGGAGGACATGACTGCAGCATCACTAGCACACGAGACTACAAAAGAACATATACTTGGGACGGAGTAATACATCTGCGGAACCTCCACCCATGGCTGCACCGGACACACCGTGAGCTCCATCTCCTAACCCAAAAACCCCTACTCCACCATTACCTGCTACGAGCCCATCTTTGTATGAAGACCCCGCCGCCACAACCTATCCCCGCCTCCAGCGCGACTTGAGTGGCAGTGCAGTAAACCAATCAGTGAGGAGCAATAGAATGACTTAGCCAATCAGGAAGAAGCTGGATGCAGCTTGTTGACGGAAACGGTGGAGGAGTGTGAGTTGAGAAGGCAGGACGGAAAGAAAAGAGAGTCAAACTTACTGCAGGATAGAGACTTCGCGTATGGCAAAGTCTGCAGGTTACTGCGCCTGTTTACGAGACTTTGTTATGTAAACACTACTTTTATTTTTGGTAGTAAAAAAGTAACCATGACTGATATGAAGCAAATCTATATAAACATGTTAAAAACCACAACACAAAAAAGTAACAAAAACCTCAACAAAAAATGTATTGCTTCAAAAACTGCATAAAAAATGATTCCCAATTCTTGGAGAATTTTTTTTTTTTTTTAGCATCCAAAAACTGTGTGAACTCACCCTAAACTTGGGTGACTAATTCTAGATGATAAAACTGCTGTCTGGCATACACTGAGCCAAAATTGTTATGCACAATTTCATACCTCCCAACTTTTGAAGAACTGAAAGAGGGACAAAGTGTGTGGAGCAAGCCGCGGCAACTTTAGCTCCACCCACTTTTGTGTTGACTCCGCCCATTCATTTTTCATGTGCCCCCACACAGTATAATCCTCCTACAGTCACTGGTAAATTATATGCCCTCCCCATCTTCTCAGTTTCATGCCGTTCCCCCCCTTCATCTGCCCCCAGTTTCATGGGCCCCCTTCATTATGTTCCACCTCAATGTTTAACATTAAAAAAACACTTACTTATACTCACCTTCCAACACTCCCCCATAGCTCTCTCTGCAGTTTCACTATCAGAGTTGTAGGCATTATGTGACATCATCACACATCCACTAGCCAGGGCACCGTGGCAAAGCAAGGAACTGAGCTATCACAGCTCCTTGCTTTAGTCACATATGTATTGTAAGCTGATGGCTGGTCTGGTAATGGAGAAAGAACGTGTCACGACCTGAATATTTGTTAACAATTTGTGTGTTTTTCTGCTGGGGTTCGGAGGGGGATTGATTCGGTGTTCTGTGCGCTTCTGGTGGTTTCCTTGCCATTGGGCCATCTGTTGGTGTATTGAGTATTGGCCTTTATAATATACTTGAGGTTCTTTGGATTGAGCCTCAGGTGTTGGTCATTACCATCATCCTATCGGACGGTTCTGGGGCCTGTATAAGGAAGAGGACTGGCTTCACTAGTTGCCAGTTTTCGTTGTTTCCAACTGGAATTTGTGGCTCTGGGAAGAGGATTGGTTTGTGGAATTACAGCTGACTAGGAAGTGGTGTGAGTGTTGCCTTGTGTGTGAGTCTGGTTTGTCCCTCCACACTTCAACTCTGCCCTGTCCTTCAGTTCTGTTTGCCTGGCACTATCTGGTTATTTGTGAGGTTTGAGTTCCAGTTTGTTTTGCCCCAGTCCTGTGTTAACCGTTTCCTCACCTCTCCACTGTTTCTCTCCTCATTCTCTTGTTGCGTATTGTGTTGTGCTGCGTGTCTGTTGTCCAGCACATCCCATCCTGTTTGTTTTGTCTGCAGCTGCACCTTGGTTTCTGCAGGGGTGACCACCTTAGTATCCCCAGTCCCTAGCTCTCTTGTAGCTCTCGCCCTATCTGTCGGCTAGGCCTTCATGTTAGAGAGCTAGGAGTTGTCGGGGCCAAGGCTAGCTTGGGAACAGCTGACCACCACCCACAGGCAGGGCCTAGCCAGCCGCCATAGTGTCAGGGAAAGTCTCCTTCCCCTGTTCCCTTAGCAGTGCAGTCTGCAGTCCAGATTCTGGGTCTGGGCATAGACACGAACGTAACAGAATGTTTCTCAGCAGATAACTATTGTCTGCTGAGGGTTATTTCAGAGTTCTGGTTACTGGGCTGAATTTTTAGGAATGGCAGGTAGGTTGGTAGTGGGACCTGTCATTCCACCCCCCTCCAGTCCACACTTTGGTGATGTTCCGGCAGCGACTCAGCTGCAGAGAGTCTGCTCATCAAGGCAGGCTTAAGAAGTCAGCTCCAGCAGCAGACTGTGGGCAGAGCTTGGCTGGAGAGCCAACAGAGAGGTCATATTTTTGGAGCTGTGTCCTGAATGATTCTACTGGCTTTTTGATTTCTGTTATTCTAGGTGAGGTAACCTATTCTATGTTTAGTTAGAGCCTAGCCAGGCAGGTTTTTGTTTTTTTTTTGTATTGTTTCCTTTTGTTGCTGCACTATATTTTTGAGTGAAAATAAATCTCTACCTTTGTTTTGGACTAAAGAAACTGGACTTGTGTGTCTATGCCACCCCACCTAGCAACCCCAGACCCTGTCAGTATTCAACTCAGATCTGTGTCCGGAGGATGCAGATCTGAGTTGAAATCAGGACATACCTCCTGCCGACCGGAACCGCGGGACAGGACACCGAAATTGTCCCGCGGAGATTGGGACGTATGCAATTTTGGTGCATCTTTGTACATTTAAAGAGGACCTTTCATGTCCTCGGGCACATGTGGTTTTATATACCACTAGAAAGCTGACAATGCACTGAATTTAGCGCACTATCGGCTTTCCCGTTAAGTGCCCCTGGTGAAGATCTATCGGTACCAATACCGTAGCTCTTCACTGTCAGAAGGGCGTTTATGACAGTCTGTGAGGAACGCCCCCTCCCCTCCTGACAGTACCTCATGAATGTGCGGTATTATAGGCCACTAGAAAGCTGATCAGCTTTGTCAGTATGTGCCCTGGAGTTGAAGATATCAGTGCCGTTACCCATCCATAGCCTTGTACTGACAGAGGCAATGTTCCTTATTGCCCAGTGATGATGCTAGTCTCTGAGGAACACCCTTCTGACAGTGGCGAGATATTGATGCCGAAATTAACAGCACCGATATCTCCAGCCCCATGGCACATACTGGGAAAGATTTCTAGTGGTAAAACTGCATATTCACGAGGACATGAAAGGACCTCTTTAAGTCTGAAAAAATTTAGCTCAAACTAGATATTACCACAATAGTAAATCTGGACGACTAAATGCACAAAATCAATAAAACTTGGCCCACAGGAGAAGGTAACCCCTCTGTCACAGAGGAAACATCTAGTTTTTAAAATCATATACTGGAATTTTTATGAACTAACGAAGACAAATCAGAGTAAACAACCAACTACTAAATGTGCAATACAAACCAAATGCTAAGAATAAGAAACAACATAGGAGAAAAAAAATAGAAAGAGGGACTGAAAAAGTGTGAGAAAGCAAAGAAGTACCGTAGAGTGTGTGATGGGATAACTAAAATCGCCAAGGGATGTCTTGTTGTCAGCAAGCGAGTACCCATCCGTCTGACAGCCATGGTTCAAAGCCATGAGATGATCAGTAGACAATCCATGGCCTTCAAGTAGTATAAGATATGTCATGTCTGTCATCATACTGTACTTTTTGGAAATAAAAATGCATTTGTGACAATTATATATGGGTTTAATAGTTATGGTGTTCAGTATGTGGTAAAAATGACATTTCACCTGTATTCTGTGGGTCAGTAAGAACATGGCGATACCAAATTTATATAGTATTTGTAATGTTTTGATACCTTTTAAAAAAATTAAAAACTTTGCAAAATAGAAAAAAAAGTTGTGTTGCCATGTTCTGACACCTGTAACTTTTTATATTTTCAAATATGGAGCTGGGTATGACGTCTGTTTATGTGCAACAAGATGATGCTTTTATTGATACCATTTGGGGAAAGATTTTATTGTTTGATCACTTTTTCTTAAAGGGATTCTACCACTAAAACACATTTTTTTTTTCTAGTTAACACGTCGGAATAGCCTTTAGAAAGGCTATTCGTCTCCTACCTTTGGAAGTGCTCTCCGCCGCGCCGTTCGTTCAAAATACCGGTTTGTACCGGTATGCTAATGAGTTCTCTCGCAGCGATGGGGGCGTCCCCCATCGCAGGAGCAGCGATGGGGGCGTCCCCATTGCAGCTCGAAAACCGACCGCAGCGCCGCCTCTATGGTCTTGGGTATCCTCCCCTTGCTTCTTCAGCGTCCTGTTGGACGCCTGTGCAGTACGCTCTGTTCGGCGAAGATTGCCGAACGTACTGCGCAATGCGCGAAATTGCAGTCCCAGCCATAGTGCGGGCATTGCAATTTCGCGCAATGCGCAGTACGTTCGGCAATCTTCGCCGAACAGAGCGTACTGCGCAGGCGTCCGACGGGACGCTGAAGAAGCAAGGGGAGGATACCCAAGACCATAGAGGCGGCGCTGCGGTCGGTTTTCGAGCTGCAATGGGGACGCCCCCATCGCTGCGAGAGAACTCATTAGCATACCGGTACAAACCGGTATTTTGAACGAACGGCGCGGCGGAGAGCACTTCCAAAGGTAGGAGACGAATAGCCTTTCTAAAGGCTATTCCGACGTGTTAACTAGAAAAAAAAATGTGTTTTAGTGGTAGAATCCCTTTAAATTTTTTTAGGAGGCAAAGTGTTGAAAAAAATTGCCATTTGGCTATTTTGATTTGTTCTCCCTGCTGCAACGTTCACCATTTGGGATAAATATTTTATTTATTAATGGTTTGGGCACTTTGTCTATTTATTTTTATATGTGATCAAGGGAAAGGGGGGGGGGGGTTAAACCTTTTTTTTTTCTTCTTTTACTTTTATGATTAGACCTTAAACCCTAGTGGGTCTGATCACTCATACTGCTCACTGGAATGCTAATGTATTTCATTGAATAATAAAATCCCTTGACTTCTATTACACGATGCCTATCCTGAACTAGGGCGGTGATTGGTAAAAGATGGCGCCACCCGTGGCACCTGCACACTTTAGATAGTGCAGTCGTGTTTAACCACAGCATCTAAAGTGTAAATATCTGCAATTGGTGCCAAGAGGTTGGTGCTGGCTGTATTATACAGGCGGGATCCGCCGTATATGGAGAGAGTTCAGTTCCTAAGCCCTCTCCATACAGCCCCAACTAATCAAGGACTTCATATCACCTCCCAGCGCGTTCCTGTCCTTCTGCTGAACAGGCGTCTTCCAGAGTTCCGCTGAAGCCACTGTTTGGCCTCAGTGGCCACGTGACCAGTGAGCCCAATCAGTGAATAACATGCGATGTCACTACCTGTTGCATCACGGGTCTCTTTATGAGGCCTGATGAATGGCCTCAGCAGTCATGTGACTGCTGTGGCCAATCAGTGGTTTCAGCAGAAATCTGGAAGAGAGACCCCTGTAAACTGACCCCAGCATCAATTGATGACCTTTTCTATAGTGTCCCTCACTAAGATTTTTGTTGCTAAAAAATCAAGTTATATGCCCTTAAAATCACATGAAAATTCAGCTTGAGGCCAGAGCCCCACGGGGTGTAAACGCCGCCTGCAAAATCACAAAGTTTTACAGTCAGGGAAAAGGGGATGGCATTCTAGCGAATCCCATGCCCACTTTGCGGTAAAAATCGCATTGTGGACAAGCTGCGATTTCCAAAATGAGGCGCGGTTTTGGAAATCACAGCATGTCCATTATACCTACGGAAATGCCAACGGTTTTCCCATAGGTATAATTGAAACATGAGGAGACCTCTGCAAACTTTCTGTCTAAAGCTCTGCGGGAAGAACCACGATGCGTCGCTGCTGTGGTTTTTCCCACAGTGCATTTTTGCTGTGGAACTACCCGTGGGGCCTTAGCCTAAAGGTGCGTTCCCACAATAGCAATCATACTTCATATAAAAGTAGTTACAAAATATGACTGTCACCTATTGAAAGCAATTAGCAAAAGTGTATATGTCACTAAGATGAAATCCCCTTAGCCCTAGCATTGTTTGAGCACTGTTGTCAATGAATACAACATGTAGTCCATCCTCATTCAGGAAGAGCGTGTCCAGTTTGTTTCTTTCCCTTTCCTATAGCTACTGATTAGATCCAGGCTATATAACCCCTACAGAGCATGTGCGATGCATGAATGATTTCTGTTAGGAGTAATGACCAGTGCGGCAGTTACAAAGCCAGGTATACCTGGGAAATGTAGTTTTTACTAGTCACAGTAGGCAGTCACATGCTCCATACTAAGGACTGCCCACACTGGCCATTGCAAGCTGTAAATACAGTATAATAGTTCTATTGGGGTGCAGATCTTGAAAGAGATTATAATGGAGCAAGATTATATTGGGGCAAATATGGAACCTTGAGCCCCTGGCAACCAATAATTTCACACATATTATAATCAGCTTCTGGTATGATCTGCCTACTTGACCCATGAAGAGGAGCCTGTGAACAAGGAATATTGAAGTGTTTTTCCAGGGAACTTCTGTCACTGTAAAACAAGAAGTGCTCACAGTGAGTGTATGTGTGTGGGATCCGTTCTCTCTTCATGCAGTGAATGTAGAGGGGAGTTTATGGTTCCCCCTCACAGCCTTCATACACATCTGCAAAAGCTTTCCCTGCCTGCATATTGGACTTTGAGAACAGCTTACAAATTTAAGAAAAGTCTCTATTTTTGAATGCTTGTGTTATTATTGATTGAATGTTATTCACAGTTATCAAGCAGCTTTGTGTGTCAGAGATATGATTAGTTGCATTATGCTCTAAATTTGTAGTCCAGTGTCCATTAAGTTCCTATATTATGTTTACTTGGGCATTTTTCAGCTATTAGTTTCCTATTTTACTGTTACTTCTGGTAAAAACAGTAGTAGTAGTAATAGATAGGACACAGTGGCAGACTGCTTTTTAATGTATATGCCACCAGTCAGAGAGAGAAGTGTAAAATATGCTACTGTTATAATGAAGCTAATAGCAGTAGAAAAATGTATACACTCCCATATGAAGGCTTATACAGTCATAGAACAGACTTATTAGCAAGACCCCGCAATTGTTTCGACTTTTCATGAAAACTCAGTTATAATTTTAAACCTGCTCACAATGGGGTCCTAACATTAAAAAAATGGTGTTCTAACACTCTCCGGATTCATGGTGATCTCAACTTTCTGGTGTCTCTTGACACAGGCAATGCCTGGTGATGCTAGGTTCAGACTCTGTCCCCTATTCTGCTTAAAATAGGTGCTCCAAAGAGGACTTTTCTCTCTGTCGTTTTTGGCTGAAATTGGGTAGAAACCTGGCAGACCCCATTATAGTCTGTAACCGTTTTTTTTTAAAGTGTACAGGGTTTCCATTTTCCAGATCCCCAAGTAGACTCGAAGGATGGAAACCCGAACTTAGCGTTGCCTAGTATCTGAACTTTTTTTTTTTTTTTAGAATAGACTAGGACTGTCTTACAGAGATTTTATTACATTTATAAATATCAATATATCCTATTAATATTATAAATGTGAAATGTTTGTGAGTTTGTGGGTTTGTGACTTTGGATGTTCGGATGTTTGGCGGTCAATCACGCAAAAACCGCTCCACCGATTTGGCTGAAATTTTCCACAAACATAGTCATTACACTCGATTGCGCAATAGGCTACTTTTCGTCACAATAGCGCACATACGTTTTTCCCAGGACCCCCACAAAACCCAAACTTACATCACTATCTCTGCAATCTCACACACTTTGGACCATAGCAAGCCACAAAATTCATATTACCCTCTACAGCAGAGGTCAGCAACCCCTGGCACACGTGCCAAGAGTGGCACTCCTGCCATATTTCACTGGCATGCCAGCAGCACAGGACCTGCAAGAGTTAAATGAAGTCCGAGTCTCTTCAGTGCTCTGCTAGAGCTGAGGCATAAGGACACTCCCCTTTGAGAGGGGTGCAGGAAACCCAGGGGGTGGAGCTTAATAGCTCAGGTCTCTGCCTGCCTGCTATAGTGATAGATCCTGCCATCTGCACCCTGCAAACGTTCCCCGAGGAGAAGAGGAAGCTGCTAGCAAACTGAAAGTAAGAAACACACAGCTACCTTCCTTTAGTTCCTATTTTCATTAATGTCAGGCATTTGGGGTTATTAGTTTAGTCTTAGTAACTCCATGTGCCTCACATTAATAGGAATAAACCCCATCATGTCCCTCATATTAACCCCTGTGTGACTCATATAAAGGTTACTAATATGTGAGACATATGGAGGTACTAATAAAAGACCTCAATAATGAAGATACTTAATTATTACCTCCAAGTCTCTCATATATCAGTAACTAGAGATGAGCGAGTACTGTTTGGATCAGCTGATCCGAACAGCACACTCCATAGAAATGAATGGATGCACCTGTTACTTCCGCTTGGACGTAGCCGGCGCGCTTAACCCCCCGCGTGCCGGCTACGTCCATTCATTTCTATGCGAGCGTGCTGTTCGGATCGGCTGATCCGAACAGTACTCGCTCATCTCTATCAGTAACTCTTACACAGGGGTTAATGTGAGGGACATTATGGGGTTAATTGCTATTAATAAGAGGCACATGGAGTTACTAAACTGTCATGCACAGGGCCAGACTTTATGTTGCTTGCTCAAGAGTATCCTGTGCCCAAAACTTACATGTACTGGCAGAAAATAACAAATCATACAATGTCGTATATCGAAGTATATTAACCTGAAATACCTCTGTCCCAAAGACACTATGTACAGTTTCTCAGAACACCGTATAGCAGCTGAACTACAAATTACATTCAACACAAAAGTCTCACGTATTCTCAGAATTACAGCAAAAACAAGATACAAAGTTACATTTTATATCCCATACCTTATACACACTACTAAAACCTTACCCGCGCCTGTATATACCCACTTCTACAATCACCGCAGACGAAGTCGCGGGTACCAGCTAGTATTATATATAACCATGCCACTGTACTGTAAGCCACATCATAACTGTCTCTATGGACTACAGGAAACAGACTGTAACTAATGCATTACCTCAGTGACCATAAATTACTATACCATAAGGTATTTTTCCAGTTAGGTGGTATAAAATCAAACAGCCATGTAATATCCATAGCATTAGAAAGTGTCACCCTTGAGATCAAAGGCTATTTATGTGTCCTAGAATATCATAGGATTCTGTGTCTTCAGATACTTGGTCATAGTTCAGCGTTCTTAGGGAGCCTTCACACGGAGTAAACGCTCTGCTCATTCTGAACGTAAAAACTTGTTCAGAGTGAGCGGAGTTAAAACAGATCCCATTGATTTCTATGGGTACCGGCATACGCGCGCTCCCCATTGAAATCAATGGGAGCCTTTTTTACTTACTGCTTTCATAGAAATCAATGGGATTTGTTTTAACGCTGCTCACTCTGAACGAGTTTACGTTTAATCCATGTGAAGGCTCCCTTAGTTTACTGCTGGCCCTGGTCCTGTGAACTGAAATGTAAAAAGTGGCTCCCCTATAAGGTTCACCCTGCTTCACACTAAAGCTAATACCCCATGTAGCAAGCCACAGCAAAAAACGTTGCGGGAAAAACCGCAGCGGCAACGTATCAGAGGTTTCCTCTGTGAACTTTCTGCCTCCATTATGCCTATAGGGAAACCGCCAGTGTTTCTGTAGGTCTAATTGACATACTGTGAATTCCAAACCCACATTGATTTTTGAAATCACAGTGTGCCCGCTGCTCGTATTTTTCCTCAATGTGTAGATGGGATTCGATAGAATCCCATCCACTTTGCAGAGACTGTGAAATACTACTTTTTTTTTTTTTTTGCACCATTTCCACCGCCACATTAACACCACGTGGGGCCCTGGCCTAATGCTGACCAGATAGCAGTCAACTCTGGTTTTTTGGATACTAGAAAATCGCCAACTATAAAGTTCCAAATGTGAAGGATATCTGCGCGGTTTTGGCCATGTAGATAATGATACATCTGTGACACTAGATGGAGCTATTCTCAATTTGATTCCTGCCTTTAATATCTCTATAGATACCTGCAGCTCTCTTCCACATTTAAGGAAACAGTGTCCAAAGGACATTACTATGTCACTCTGTCACGGCGGCCAGCTAACCAGAAATATCTGAGCGCATATCTTCTTCAGTCTTTTTTGACACTATGCAACAATATGAACTTTTTTAGTTATAACATACATACAGCTTCGCAGACCTTCCATTTAGATTATTAGTCAGAAGGCAGTACATTGCCAGCCCTGTATACTGTATATCTAAGTCAAAACTCAATGGGAAATCCTTATGAAAAATATCTAAATATAAGATGTACTTGGCCAAAGGAACCAATTACTTCCAGTTTTAAAGAGCAGAATATAAAATTAAAGCTGCATTGTGATTGGTTGCAATGGGCAACAGCGTACGTCTTCCTTTCAGGCAGTTTCCTAAATCTCCCCTAGAACTCCAAAGAGGTGACTTGTTAGTTTAGGAAACAGCCTGCTCTGGATCTGGAGTTTTTTACACACTGTCAGGTCACATTATTAGGCCCATGAATGAAGTGACGTGCTGTGGGCTGGCTTGGTGGGTGTATAGGCTGTTAGAACACGCATCACTTGTTGCCATAGGTAAAAGGGTTGCAAAAGGGCTTTCAGGCTAAGGGAGGCAGCTGCTTTTGCAGTTAAACGCGGAAACTGCACAGCATTACATGTCAGAAGAGGCAAATGTGGGGTATAAAGGTGGCAAGGGCTGACTGACATGTTAGAGAAGGGCAGCTACCGAAAAAAGGAACCAGATGTTTGTCTAAAACAACAGCAAACCTTGCTGCATATGGGGCCCCTATGCAGATGGATGGTCACTGCTAACAAAGATGCATTGGAGAAAGACTTCAAGCTGCATGGCCATATTGGAATTGCCTTCTCCAATGAGTTATGTTTTTTGCTTCATTGAACAAATGAACGTTAGAGTGTCAGATAAATAAATTTTTATATATGGCTAACACAAAAAAATTGCAACACACCTATGACATAGTAAGCCAAACAGTCTTAGGCTCTTTTCACATCTTTGCTTTTGATTTCTGAAATTGCGATAGTGTTTTGGCACATCACCGTCCCAATCAGTGCCCAGTGGACCACATTAACTATAAAGGGATCTATTGGGTTGCTGCGCAGCATTTTAGAAGACAAAATAGAATGGTATAATATGCTGTTTTGTCAGGGGTTTTTTTGTTTTAAAATGCTGCAGAAGTTTCCTCAAAAAGGACCATTTACCACCTCAATCTATCAATAGGTGCTGCTCAGGAACGGTGGGGGCTAGAAAAAAAAATCTAGTGGTGACAGAATATTTGGAGCAGAGCCTATAAAAGGACTTGGCTGAGGTGTTGAAAGATCCTCTTTAAGGTGATCATACACATTCAACTTTTTAAAATACTGCAAATGTCAAAATGGCTGACAGCCAAAAGCAATTCAACTACGCTCAATATATTCTGCTTCTGGTCAGCCAAAAATATCAGTGTTTGGCATGATCAGCCAATTTGTGTAGACTCACTGTATTCTTTTCTGGGGGAAGGGGGGGGGGGATTTATTTTGGGTTTTCTTGGCCTCCTGTGTTTCTCACACTGATGACCTATCCATAACATAGGTCCTCAGTATCTGATAGGTGGGGCCAACACTCAGACCATACAGCAGTCAGCTGATTCAGCTTGAGCAATGGAAGGTGTAGAGATGGATAGAGCTGGAAGCAGCTCTGCTCTAAGGCCCCATTCCCACGGAGTAACGCGCTGCTCATTTAGACACGTAAACACGTGTCAGAGCGAGGCGCTTCAAAACAGATCCCATTGACTTCAATGGGTGCCGGCTTTATAACCCATTGATTTCAATGTGTAGCGCGCGTAAGCCTGCACCCATTGAAATCAATGGGATCTGTTTTGAAGAGCCTCGTTCTGACACGTGTTTATGTGTCTAAATGAGCGGCGCGTTACTCCGTGTCTGACCCCTACCAATCATATACTGATCCATGACCTAGCTTTACTAACCTAGCCGTTAGAAGGTGCCAGGAGCAGTGGTGAAGAGGCTTTAGGCCGGGGCCCCACGGGCCAGAAACACCGCGGGAAAAATCACAGCGTTATACAGTAACAGCAAAGTGCACGGGATTCATGCGAATCCCATGCCCACTTTGTGTTAAAATCTGCAACCCGAACATGCTGCGATTTCCAAAACCAGTGTGATTTTGGAAACCTCCGTGAACTTTCTGTTCAAAGCGCTTCCGGAAGAACCATGATGTGTTCCTGCTGTGTTTATTCCCGCCATGCTTTAGCGCCACGTTTCCGGCATGTGGGGCCTTAGATGTCTCAAACAGACCACCAATAAAGAGTATCATTTGTTCCACCAACCTTAGAAATAAGTTCTCAGTTTCCTTGTTCACAGTCCAGACACAGGTGGCACCTTCATTACACCCCACTGTCAATTCCAGGTATATAGCAGAAGGAAGTTTGGTGTCACAGCATCAGTAGATCTCTGGCTATTGACAACCAGTCACTGTTAACTTCACTTGTAGTGGTGTGAATGAGAAACCTTCACTGCAGTGGACTGGAACCATATTGCCTTTACCAATGGTTACAGGTTCTGTTTGGGAACAGACAACAGTTGGGTTTGAGTATGGAGGTCTCATGGTAAGCGCTTCAGTCCTGCCTTTAAAGGGGCTCTATCAGCAAAATCATGCTGATAGAGCCCCACATATGTGTGAATAGCCTTTAAAAAAAAGCTATTCAGGCACCGTAAAAGTTATATTAAACTATCCCCCAGTTTTAAAATAAAACCCTAAAACAGAATGTGATAACCTTACTGAACGTGTACGGTGGGCGGGCATTCAGGGTGTGCCATCTTCTTCATCCACACCTCCTCTTCCTCCGATGTCCTCGGGTCCCGTCTTCCTCCGGCGCTCGTGAACTGACATTGCTTAAAAAAAATGGCCTGGGCGCATGTGCAGTAGCATGCTGCTTCTACTACGGCTACTGCGCATGCGCTCAGGCCATTTTTTATGGCATGATTTTGCTGATAGAGCCCCTTTAATGTTGATGGACACACTGCCCCAACTGCTTGTCTGATGATCAAGGAACCATTGCATGTGTCTGTCCCAGATGTGCAGGACATCCTGCAGCCACATGTGTTGCCTTTAATGGCAGGGCATCCATATGGCATTTTCAGCAGGACTGCTCACCCACACACAGAAAGGCTTGCTCAGTTGCCAAATTTATTGACAAATAAGCATTTATAGAACCAGTTGGTATATCAACTTTGGCAACCTTATAGTATGCTAACACCAATTTTTTGCAGATGGATCTTGAGACAGAGTCTACCACAAAATCCAAGCCTCAGCCTTCCAACTTTACCATTAATTTTGGAATCTACCTGAAAAATCAACTTGTAAAAACTCATTATAAACAAACAAAATGTGTAGGAACTACAGGATTCATCTACAATATCTGTAGGCATATGTGTTACAGGATACCATACGGAACCATCAGCCTCGGTGCCCAACTGAATCTCATCGTGTATCCAGGCTAGAGGCAGTACAATAGGATACTAGAGCCACCTTTCAATTATACAGTTTTCCCCAATACATGTAACCTTTCACTATAATAATGTAATCACTTTCATACATCATCATTATATTCGCACGTATAAAGTTTCCAACAACTCTTTCTTCGTGTGTTGTTTTTTTTGGTGTGTATTACAAAATGTTCAGCAAACACCCCCATACACAGTAGTAATAAAAGTGAAATGACACAGTGATGAATATGACGCATCATATTCCGGAGAAAATATTAATAATAGTTTGGGCCTGACTCCTCTAATGTTAGTTAATGGTGTGCACTTAGGAGGAATCCTGTGGGGACTCTCTTGGTCTTGTCACCTCTGGTCTGTGAATTACATTACCTTAGATGTTTGACCTCACAACACATATGAGGTTTATGGTCGCAGACTATAGGTTTAGGTCAGCAGATCACCTTCTGGGATCAGAATACTTACCACAGAGCTTGTGAGTACAGTATAATTATAAGACCATTATACAATGCAAAGAGCCCAGTCACCTCCATTATATTTGAGGAAGGGGACTGGAGAGTAAAGCCAAATGTTCTAAATGTATAGCAAAACCACAAGAAGTATGTGGTCTCTGAGATGGATCCTAAGACCATCTACATAAGTGTTAGGTTTCTGGTTTATTTCCGTTTATTTTAAGAAATTATTTTGTATCATTTTTTGTAGGTATAAGCATTTTGACTCTTTATAACCACTTCAATACTGGGCCAATTTCTGGTTCAGGATCAGACACATTTTGTTTTTGTTTTTTTATATGTGCGAAAATGAGGGGTATAACATTTTTTTATCATTTGCGTTACTCAACTAATTTCTGCGTCTTTTTTTCGGTGACACACAGGGCTTTATTTTTATGTTGTTAATTCAATAACACAAAGTGCTTCTAAAAACTTTTTAAGGCCAGAGCCCCATTGGGCGGAAATGCTGTGATTTGCCTGCGGCAGAAACGCTGTGGGAAAAATTGTGACATTTTACAGTACGGGCAAAGTGCTTTTAAAAAACTTTTGCGGTAAAAACCGCCATGTGCACACGCTGCGATTTCCAAAACCGGGCGCGGTTTTGGAAATCGCAGCATGTCAATTATAGCTATGGAAATGTCAGCGGTTTTCCCATAGGTATAATTGTAACAGAAAATCTGCAGAGGAAAACTCTGCAAACTTTCTGTTTACAATGCTGCGGAAAGAACCGTGATGCATTACTGTTTTACCCGATCGCCTTAGGCTAAAGCCCCACGTTGCGGAAACAGCGGTTTTTGTTGCAGATTTTGCTGCAGATCTTTGAGCCAAAGTCAGGAGTGGATTTAACAGAAAGGAATCTTCTAATAACTTCCTTTATATTTTCCATTCCTTTTCAAGGCACTCTTGTACTTGCCTTAAAAAAACTACAGAAAAATCTTCAACTAAAAATGCTTTGTTTCTAAAACATAGGGCCTTAGCCTAAAATTGTTTTTCCTCTCTATTATGGAAATTTTTATGTTGTATGGTGTCGTGGGGGGGGGGGGGCTTTAATAAGTGAGTGTTATTGACATATAATTTTATTTATTTTTATAATTATTTTATTTCATTATTATTATTATTATTTTTTTTTTTACATGGTGTCCCCATAATAGACCTTTGGGCACATCTGATCACTTTTTTTTGAAGGGGAGGAGACTGATTTTCCCTGTAACTGGGGCTGGTACATTCAGTTACTATAGAGCTGATCTGGGTCCTGCAGGAACCAGCAGCTCTAACACACTCTGATCTCGGTGGATCACGTGACCACCTGG
This sequence comes from Leptodactylus fuscus, assembly GCF_031893055.1. Classification (NCBI taxonomy): domain Eukaryota; kingdom Metazoa; phylum Chordata; class Amphibia; order Anura; family Leptodactylidae; genus Leptodactylus; species Leptodactylus fuscus. Next base: position 219,866,072 of record NC_134266.1, on the reverse strand, counting down.
TCAGATGGCAGCCGCATCATGTCAGCACCCATAGCTGTGTATACAGCGCTCATTGAGTGTTGTGTTGTATACGGTAAAGGTCTCTCTGGGAGCTCTAGTTATAGTTACAGCCAGCTCCCCATTTCAACAACTCAATGATCTTGTGCAGCTGTTGAAATCTGCTTGGAAATACCGGTACATCCTTACAGAACAAGGCAACCACCTTCTGGCTCTGTATAGCCAATGGGCGGTCCAGAAGTGGTTAAACTCCTTTCAATTTCTGTCTGTGTTTTTAAATGAATTGACATGCTAAGCTTGGTGTACATGAGGCTTCCTGTCCAAATAATAGTTTGGGGAATATAGGAGTATTTACATAACAGCACATTGGGATTATGTGGAGATAGGAGGAAGTAACTGAAAGATTTCTGGAAGAGGTTGTTGTTGATAGGTGTGGTTGTGAGTGTGGGATACAATTATGGGGAAATAGTAGTCACACCCACACCTAAGGTAAACTCCATTGAGGGTATTTGTGAAAGCCTCTTACACTTTAAAAGAAGTCTATCAGCTCGAATATCAGACTAATAACAGTCACTTGTAAGGTGGCATCTACACTTTCCAAAGATGCATTTCTTATTCTGCATTGCAGCTCATTGAATTTTCAGTTTTTTATTTTTTTTTTATATTGTTAACTACTGTTAAAAAAATGTTTTGAACTATTTTATTAGCTCCTCATGGGGGCTTGAACCTGCAATAGTTTGATTGCATGTCCCATATTCTGCAATACATGGGAGACTTTCGCTATATATAGCTATTGAGGCTGGTCATAGACCAGCCTCAATAGTTATATTAGTATGACAGGCCTGGGAGCCTTCAGAAGACTTTTGACTGTTGCACCAAGAGGACGGCACCCACAATTTCGCTGCTGTGGTGCCGCGCTACACAAAGGTAAGGGGCTGGGAGTCATTTTTCTTACTGGGATGGGGGGGGGCACAGCACAGTGCAATGCCACCAATCAGAGTGAAGTCCGGAGACCTGGTAGCTATGTCGGCCGTCATGTTTAAAGACCTAACATCTGCCATAATAGTATGGGAAGAGCTTAAAGCTCTTTTCAGATAATTTGCATAAGAAGAAAACATTCATTTTCATAAAAATGTAATGGCGATGCAGAATAAAAAGTCATCTTTGGAAAATGCAGAAGCAACTCTACAAACTACTGTCACTAGTGAGATACTGATATTTCTGCTGATAGACTCCCTTTAAGCAATTGTCACAAAATTAGACATTACTGACAGTAATAAGCTAAATGTGTTTGTATGTGAGCTGTCCACCTTCATCTGTTCTCTTCTACGAATAAAACAAACATTTAATAATGAACATGTATGATAAATATTTTCCAGCTGATTTCAGAAATAATACTTCTCTCTTGACACTGGGTTTTAGCAATGCAGCATTAACTGACAGCCTTGTTCTAGTACATGCTGAGTGTTGTGGGTTTTTGTCCCACACAGAGCACAATCAGAGGGAGTAACATTCATGGAAATTTTGACAGATGGGAGACAGGTTTGCCAGTGTTTGTGGAGAAAAACATAACTGGAAGCAGCCAGACCACTGCAGAGATATTACTACTTTTTCCTAAATAGTACAGTGTTGGCCAAAAGTATTGGCACCCCTGCAATTCTGTCAGATAATACTCTTTTTTTTTTTTTCCAGAAAATGATTGCAAGCACAAACTCTTTGGTATTAATATCTTCATTTAATTTGTCTTTGATGGAAAAACACAAAAAGAATTGTCAAAAAGCCAAATTGGATATAATTCCACACCAAACATAAAAAAGGGTGTGGACAAAAGTATTGGCACTGTTTGAAAAATTATGTGAGGCTTCTCTAATTTGTGTAATTAACAGCACCTGTTACTTACCTGAGGCACCTAACAGGTGGTGGCAATAACTAAATCACACTTGCAGCCAGTTGAAATGGATTAAAGTTGACTCAACCTCTGTCCTGTGTCCTTGTGTGTACATTGAGCATGGAGAAAAGAAAGAAGACCAAAGAACTGTCTGAGGACTTGAGAAGCAAAATTGTGAGGAAGCATGGGCAATCTCAAGGCTACAAGTCCATATCCAAAGACCTAAATGTTCCTGTGTCTACCGTGCGCAGTGTCATCAAGAAGTTTAAAGCCCATGGCACTGTGGCTAACCTCCCTAGATGTGGACGGAAAAGAAAAATTGACAAGAGAGTTCAATGCAAGATTGTGCAGATGGTGGATAAAGAACCTTGACTAACATCCAAACAAGTTCAAGCTGCCCTGGGGCCACACAGTGGCTCAGTGGTTAGCACTGCAGCCTTGCAGCGCTGGAGTCCTGGTGTTCAAATCCCGCCATGGGCATAAAACCATCTGCATGGAGTTTGTATGTTCTCCCCTTGTTTGCATGGATTTCCATCCCATATTCCAAAAAGACATACTGATAGGGAAAAAATGTACACTGTGAGCTCTATGTGGGGCTCACAATCTACATAAAAAAAAAAAAAAAAGTTCAAGCTGCCCTGCAGTCCGAGGGTACAATAGTGTCAACCTGTACTATCCAGTGTCAGCGTCTGAATGAGAAGGGTCTGTATGGTAGGATACCCAGGAAGACCCCACTTCTTACCCAGAGACATAAGAAAGCCAGGCTGGAGTTTGCCAAAACTTACCTGAGAAAGCCAAAAACGTTTTGGAAGAATGTTCTCTGGTAAGATGAGACAAAAGTAGAGCTTTTTGGGAAAAGGCATCAACATAGAGTTTACAGGCAAAAAAAGAGGCCTTCAAAGAAAAGAACACGGTTCCTACAGTCAAACATGGCGGAGGTTTCCTGATGTTTTGGGGTTGCTTTGCTGCCTCTGGCACTGGACTGCTTGACCGTGTGCATGGCATTATGAAGTCTGAAGACTACCAACAAATTCTGCAGCATAATGTAGGGCCCAGTGTGAGAAAGCTGGGTCTCCCTCAGAGGTCATGGGTCTTCCAGCAGGACAATGACCCAAAAAGCACTAGAAAATGGTTTGAGAGAAAGCACTGGAGACTTCTAAAGTGGCCAGCAATGAGTCCAGACCTGAATCCCATAGAACACCTGTGGAGAGATTTCTTGATGGCAGTTTGGAGAAGGCCCCCTTCACATCTCAGGGACCTGGAGCAATTTGCCAAAGAAGAATGGTCTAAAATTCCAGCAGAGCATTGTAAGAAACTCATTGATGGTTACCGGAAACGGTTGTTCGCAGTTATTTTGTCTAAGGGCTAGTTCACACGGGGACATGGACGCTGATTTTGACAGCGGATTTCGCGGCCAAATCAGCGTCCATACAATGTATCCCTATGTGAACTGCTCGCTTTTTTTTTTTCTGCTAGCTCGCTAGCAGAAAAAGAAGCGACATGACCTATCTTTCGGGCGGAAGCCGCTCGCGATGAGCCGCGGCTTCCGCCCAGCCGCAGCGCCCTCCATGTCGGCTCATTCATTTGAGCCGACAGCGGAGGTGAACGCCGCGACCGCGATGGTCGCGGCGTGAGCAGTTCACATAGTGTGGACATTGTATGGACGCTGATTTGGCCGCAAAATCTGCTGTCAAAATCAGCGTCCATGTCCCCGTGTGAACTAGCCCTAAAGGTTGTGCTACCAAGTATTAGGCTGAGGGTGCCAATACTTTTGTCCGGCCCATTTTTGGAGTTATGTGTAAAATGATCAATGATTTGACTTTTTTTCATTCTCTTTTGTGTTTTTTTTTATTGCAAGCAAAATAAATGAAGATATTAATACCAAAGAGTTTGTGCTTGCAATCATTTTCTGGAAGAAAACGAGTATTATCTGACAGAATTGCAGGGGTGCCAATACTTTTGGCCAACACTGTATATATAAGTATGGTAAGCATAACAATATAAATCAACAGCACTTTTGCATATTTTGCAGCACTACATACAATATTCAATCCTTATAGGTGCAGGATTCTTCTGTTTCTATGCCTGTGCCCAGTGTGGCTGGATTCACAAAGTATTCTCCAGGGCTAATTCGCAGGACTGTGAAAATATGGACAGTCTATTGATGTATTTACATGTCTTTTTTTTTTTTTTTTTTTTTTTTTTACAGACCCTGAATAATGGGCCAGGCTCAGATTGGCTCACAAGTGAACAGATGAATCCCACAATGGCCACCAGCAGACCTTGGCCTGACATTATACATTCACTGTACTTTAAAGAGATACTCATCATACCGCATCTCAACCAGTCTGTGTGTCAGCATAATACACTGGGAACTACTATTATTTTCATATACTGTAGATTCTTTGCGTAGCTGAGATGGCTCAGATACCTTGCAGTGCTGGAGTCCTGGGTTTGAATCCAACCAACGACTACATCAGCCAAAGGAATTTGTTTGTTTTCCATGTGTTTGCATTGGTTTCCTCCCACACTCCAAAGACATAATGATGGGCAATTTATTTTTCTGCTTAAAATGACATAGTTAATTAGTTATTAGTTATATTTTCAGTTATGCTAAGAAAATCTTTCCAGTTGCAGTGATTTTGTACATTGCAGCAGGTTTTCCCTGTATTTTGCTGCATCCATTGTAGCAATTGCGACGTGCCACAACTCTCGCTTTTTAGAAATGTTGTCACACAGTAGCTAGACGAGTTATGTAGTTATGATATTGTTTTGTTAGGAAGCTCAACCGTTGATCCTTCCAGATACAGGTGTATGTATTGTGTAAAAGCTTTGTTTACTCCAGTATTATGTAGCAAACAGTATATTGGCAGAACGTCTTGTAAAAATACTTGGTCTGTGCTGCATCAATTCAATAAACAGTCCAGTTCTATTTAACTTACAAAGGGATATTCTGAATTGTAAATGTCATTTTTTTACACTATGGGAATATACCATGTTTCCCCGAAAATAAGACAGTGTCTTATATTAAATTGTCACCCTAAATATAGGACCTGTCTTATTTTCGGGGGATGTCTTATTACAAACGGCAGTCATGCCGACACTTCCTTAGTGGAGCGTCAGCAGGACTGCTGGTTGTAAGTAGTGCAGTGGAGGGGGAAGGTATCATACTTACCTTTCCCATCTTCCTAGCACCACTGGTGCTGCTGTTCATCCCAGCAGTGGTGGGCGGGGATTAGCAGAGTCTCCGGGGGCGGGGCTTAGCAGAGTCTCCGGGGGCGTGGCTTAGCAACCCCCACTTCACTGACACAGCAGCCATGCTCTGTTCTCCGTGTGCACAGGAAAGCCGGCTGCTGCCTCTTCTGTATGTCGGCTGCTGCCGCTGCCTCTGGGATGAGCTGGGAGAGCTCATCCTACAGCAGCAGAGGCAGCAGCCGACTTTACTGTGTACACGGAGCTCAGAGCATGGCTGCTGTGTCAGTGAAGTGGGGATTGCTAAGCTCCGCCCACAAAAGCTCTGCTAAGCCCTGCCCCCCGAAGGCCCACTAAGCCCCGCCCACCACTGCCGGGCATGCCTTATTTTCAGGGGGTGCCAAGCAAGTCAGGTCAATAACTGGATGTCATGAGGTAGCAGAAGGCAGAGTCAGAAGCGTAGTCAGGGAAGCTGGGTCATACACAGGAGGTCAATGGAATATACAAATCAGGATCCAAAAGGGAGGTCAGGTGGAAGCCAAAGGTCATACACAGGAGGTCAGGAAGGTACCAAATGAGGATCACGAAGGAGAGATCTGTAAGGCAAGCCAAGTCAAACAATCCAGCAAATCCAAGAGCAGGGACAGGAGGCAGGGGAGAGGTGACAGGAGAGGAGCAGGAGACGCAATGCTAGGGAGCTGATACTGTACTGTGAATAGCCAGTGGCAGGCCAGAACCAGAATGAGGCCTAAATAGCCTCAGGCCCACCGTTGATCCCTCTGACCTTGAAGTGCTGGCTCCGGCGCCAGGGGAAAACGGAAACCTCCACAAACTCCAGCAGAGGCCTCCTGCACCAGAACCAGCAGCCATTCTGGCACTGGACACAGAGCCGGCCGGGAGCCTCCGTGCAGCACAGCGGAAGTCCCAGCCCGACCTAACACCACCCTCCTGACTGTACAGAACCTAATTAGCATATTGGTTGATGAAATAAGGAATGATTGCTGAAGAATGGTGTGGACTAGAGAAAACATTTCAACTATACTGGAATCTGGGGAGCAGCCTCTATTTATAAGATGCAAAGAGATGATTTGGTGGACGTAATGAAAGGTCCTCTTTAAAAAAAAAAAAAAACGGATTGTTGATACAAACTTTACACCATTGTCATACATAGGCCCCATTCTAGTGTATGATATAGTCACACCCGTACTGTTTATCCATATCACCAATATATAGTGCGTTTTTGGCCACTTCCTTTCCTTCTTTTGTAAAAGAGAGCAGTTGGGTGACCACTGGGCTTGTCCTTCCATTACTTTTTTTTATTATTTAGAGCAGGCTCATGGATTTGAAGGTTGTTTTGTATGCACAGTATTTAATATTTACATAACATAAAGCAGGCTTGTCAGTAAAAGTTTAATAAGGGTTAATAAAGTTTGACATTTGAAGAGAACTAAAAAGACAAACACACACACGAATAAATAACAGAAGGTGAATCATTCTCAGTAATAAAAAACAAAAGTTTTATGTTATCAGATTCTTTTGTTGCTCTACCCACGGATCTCCCATGTTATATAAAATGATGCTGCTGACAATCGGGGAACTTCTTTTGCTTAAGGTATGATACAGTTAACTTTTCCATCCGTGGGAGGGTAAGAGGTGACACATTGTGCTTCCTTGAATTGTATTATTAGCAATCCGTCCTCAAGTTAAACTTAAAGGGGTATTCCCATGTACATAATCATATCTATATTTGTAGATAATTCAAAGTTAAACATTGTTGCATACATAAGTAGCTAAAAATTCAGCAGAGTTTTAAAGATTTTCTCTAACTATCTTAGTGATGATATTTGTTGTCTTGATCGGTTGCCAATGGATACGACCACAAATACAGAAACTTTCTATGGTCTGGGACAATTTTTTTAAATTGTTTATTTAGTGGGTTTTATCAATAAAGAAGAACAATGAGACCGATAAGCCTGTATCGATTCACAAATCACACAAATATAACAACAATGCAATACAGAAATAAACCAATATCAGGCAATAAAATGCCATCCATCCGTTTGAATTCAGTTTGAGACTGAAAACCGACTGACACACATACTGATTGTATACTGACACCTTTTTATGCTGATGGCAAACGCTGTCTGTCCCCTAGAGAACAGATAAAGGGATTAAAAGTAGAAAATTGTAAACAGAGTAGAGATAAGGACATTTATTATATCTCCTTATCTCTACTCTGTTTACAATTGCTACTTTTAATCCCCTTATCTGTCCTGTAGCGGATGGACAGCATTTGCCATCAGCATAAACAGGTGTCAGTATACAATCAGTATGTGCATCAGTCCGTTTTAAAGTCTCAAACTGAATTCAAAAGGACGGATGGCATACTGATGTGTGAACCAAGCCTAAGGCTAAGGCCTTTCTTAATTACGGCTGAGGTCCCACATTGCAAAAATGGAGCTGTTTTGTTGCAGATTTTGCTGCATTTTTTTGAGCCAAAGTGAAGAATAACTACAAAAGGATATATAGGAAGTAGTAATACTTCTCCCTTCTGCTAAATCCACTTTTAGCTAAAAAACGCTGCAAAATCTACAACAAAAAAGCTGTGTTTCTGCAACGTGTAATAGACTTAAACATATAAACTTCAAGAAGTGACTATTCCCTTTCTGCCCCATGTATCCCACACTTTGACAGGAACCATTGTAATTTTTTTCTTAACCTATAATGTTATGGCTGATCAGTGTATATATTGGTGTGCAAGTTCTCTTCTGCACTGTCCAAATGCAAGATTTTGTAGAAGGTTGTGGATGATGCAGGGAGCGCTATCAATGTCACTCAATGGGTGGTCAATCAGTTGTTTTGCAATGACCGGATACTTGGGACACCATTTGCCAAAGACACATTGTCTTTTTATAATGTGGTGTTAGGGTTAGTTCACATCTGCGTTTGGCAATCTGTTCGGGAAGTCCGCATGGGGACTCCGCCAAATGGAATACCACACACATTAACAAGTGGTGTGCAGTGAAAGACTATAGTCTATATAGACTATAGACTATAATGGGGTCTGTGTGCTCTCCACACAGTGTCCGCACGGAACATACGGATAGAAAAGTACTTTGTGATCTACTTTCATATCCAATGCACGGAAAGCACACGGACCCCATTATAGTCTATGGGGTCCGTGTGCTTTCACTGCACACTGCTTGCCTCCGCCTCAGGTTCCGGACCAAAAAACCTCATGTGAACCCGGCCTTATAGGGGTAAAATCTGGTCACTCCACCAATATTAAAGTCCATCATAGATGAGAGAGGCTAACAGTAGTGTGAACTTCCCCTTACCATTTTTAGATAAATATTTCCGTGTAACAGAATGGTGAAGCAGGACTTCCCTTTATTCTATATTGCATGATGTTATATAGGTATTATAAGCAAATAGGTTTTGACTTGCAGTGCTCGGTTGCGTATTTCGAATACTGCTGGGAGCAGAGCTACTGAGGTAACAGGTGCAGAAGTCAGCCAGTGAGCAAAGAGGGCACATCCTGCTTCCTGCCTCCTCAATGTGCACACATCAAGATTTCCGAGAGTAGATAGGCATCAATGCATCTGCATGGTTACTCAGCTGCAAATAAAGGCAGCATTAACTAAGGTTGTCAGTGTAGGGTGATATAATGTCAGTCTCAGCACCCGAAGGGATTTGCTCATACACTATAACAGAATTTGCTTAAGAGCTTACTATGAAAGACACCGGCATCAAAAGACTAGGTAGAAATTTGCTTCTCTGTATCCCAAGCAATGAATAATTGCATTGTAAGCTCCACTACACAGGGAAACTATGCTTTATTACTTTTTATTGTAATGTATTATGTAAATAAGGCAATCGTCTCTATTCAGCTAGAAAAACATATCTTCTGCTCCCTCAGATACACGCAAATGTATATGTGGTTTTGACAATTCCATTCAGTACCAATGTACTGTAATTTTCTGTGGATTGTCACAGTGCAGAATCCATATTGATAATCCGCAAAAAATCCTTTATGTCTGAATGTAGCCTAACTGTTCAGAAACTCTCTTTTTCTGCAGTCCACCTGTGGCTTCATGGAGAGAGCAATGGAATGCAAAGATTGAAATCTGTGGGTAAAACCTGCAGCAGTAATTGACAGCCTGTGGGTTATTACATGGAGTGTTGAAATCCCATCTACTATGCTGCAGCTGTACATTGTGTATAACAGTGTGTCCCTGGTTTGCCGGAGCAAAGACTGCTGCGGAAACGCAGCTTTGTTGTTGCAGATTTTGCGGCGTTTTTTTTTTTAGCCAAAGCCAGGAGTGGATTGAGCATATGGTAGAAGTAAATGAGCTTCCTATATATTTCCCATTTCCTTTAGTAGCCATTCTTGGCTTTAGGTCATGCTGTGAGATCTGTAACAAAGACAGCTGCATTTCTACAACGTGGAAAAAACTGCTTCAGAAAACGCCAGTCGGTTTCCCCCTCCCCTAAAGTGAATGGACTGTAAAAAAAAATGCTAGGCGTTTTCAGTTGCTGTTTTAAAGCTAGGCTTTTTTTAAAAAAAAAAAAAAACACGGTGTTTTTCACCTCCCATTCACTTCTATTGCTTTCCTCAGGCGGAATCCGCCTGAAGAAAGGTCATGTCGCTTCTTTTTTCTGCTAGCAGAAAAATTGCAAGCAGGAAAAAAAAAAACTAGCAGTCTCCGGCGAAGAAGACACAGGAAGATGATGTTCCTGACGAAGATGGAGGCGGCGCTGGAGAGTTCTCTGGCAGCATTGGGGACGCCCCCATTGCTGTTTGAGTGCTGTGGCCCACCCCCAGTGCTGCGAGAGAACTCATTTGCATACTGGCGAAAACCGGTATTTCAAACGAACGACGGCCCGGAGAAAACTTCTAAAGGTAGGAGACAAATATCCGTTCTTAAGGCTATTCCAACATGGTAGGGAGGAAAAAATTTGTTTAAATGATAGGATCCCTTTAAACATGTTCATGGTTTAAATTTCTTGGCTGTGGACTTCCGCTTAAACTGATGAGTTGACAAATCACGCTGAAGCATCCAACATCGCTGCACTCCACCGACCCTGATAGCGTGACTCCATCACTGAAATGTCCTGCTGGTGGAAGCGCTCGCCATGTTCATTGCTGACTGCACCTAGGTTTTCTAGAAAGGCTATTCCACACGTACCTTTTGTATGTAAATTGCTGCAATTTCCAAAAACGCAGCGTAATTTTCTTCAATGTGTGGATGGGATTCACTAATGCACTTTGCAGGGACTGTAAAACATCACGTGGTGCTCCGTTCTTACAGGCATAACAAGTAATCCGGTTAGTTAAAGGCTCATGGGCCCTGGTGCAAAAGTTTAGCTTGGGCCTCCCCTGCTCCTTAGGCCTCGTTCACATCTGCGTTGGTAATCTGTTCGGGGGAGTTCGCATGGGGACCTCCTGAATGAACTACCGAACGCATTAGTAAGTGGTGTACAGTGAAAGCACACGGAACCCATAGACTATAATGGGGTCCATGTGGTTTCTGCACGGTCTCCATACGAGTCATGCAGATAGGAAAGTAGATCGTGAAGCACACGGATCCCATTATTGTCTATGAGGCCATGTGCTTTCACTGTACACTGCTTGCCAATCTGTTCAGTAGTCCGTTCGGGGGGATCCCCATGCAGACTCCCCCGAACAGATTACCGACATAGATGTGAATGAGGCTTGAGTGCACTCCAGATTCCTCAAATGCCCATCTGCCTCGATCTGTTGAATGGCAAAACAATCAGTGTGGGGCTCACATAGTATTAGGTAGGACCAGAACAGAGTGTTTCTTTAGAACAAGGTCAGAAATGAGTGTGATACATCCAGAATGTGTCTAAAAACCAAGTGGTCAATTCAGCCACAACTGATTTCTAGTTGATCATGAAAAATTGATTTGTAATGCTTGTTCACTGTTAATGGGTGCAATAGATTTGTGAGTATATATGTCCATGTGTTTATCAGCTTCCACATCTGGGACAACCCAAAGGCTGAGGCCCCGCGTTGCAGAAAACCTGCTTTTTTTGTTGCAGGTGTTGCTTCGGTTTTTTTGAGCCGAACATAGTTATGGATCTGCACTAAAAATCGGTAGCAGAAAAATCAGCTTTTCCACAATGTGGGAGCAATAGCCTAAAGAATGTGAATTTTCACATCATGAAGTCTCGGCCTGATAATTCATGTGGCCTCCTATGAGTTCTATCTCTTATATAAATGCAGTAAATACAGCATATATCCCTGGACCATGGGAACTTTCCCTGAATGAGGGCAGCATGTGACAGCTGGTGCATGTATTATACCACATGTGAGCTGAGTGACACTGACTATATATACTGCAGCCTTCCTACTGCTACTGGGAACTCCTCTGGTCTCTGAATCAGGAATGTTAAACTTGATGACATGAACAGGAAAATAACAGGAAGATAACTAAGCTGTGTGGGAGAATAGGCTCAGCAGTGCACCCAAACAGTCAGAGACAGACACAAAGCTCAGGTATAAACAGGTTTTACCCTGTACGTTTATCTTGAAAAACTGGCAGAAAATAAACAAGCCTTAACTTCAGGCAAAAAACAATAACACAAAACCTGCTCGTCAGATGCTAACTAAACACAGGTATGCTAGCTATACGTGTGGCTCGCTTCAACCACACAGAAAAAAAACAAAACAGATGCTGTGGTCAGTGGTGAACCTAGCCTCTCAGCTGCCTGAGGTGGATGATCGAAAGACGTCCTCCGGGGAACCGGTGAATTCACTGGTGGACCCCGAGCCCCGACTAATAAGTCCTCATTTTGCCAAAGAAGATGCACTGGTTGGGGGCCTGATCGTGCACCTGACCAATGCATTTGCCTCAACACACATGGGCCTCCATTAGCTGGTGCTGAAGCTGTACATGGTGTCCTCCAGGGAAAGTACATACCAGAGGACACCATGTGCAGCTTCAGCATCAGCTAATGGCTGCTTGTAATCCATTCACTTATCTGCATCCGCTATGGCTGCTTTCCTATGAAGTCTCGTCCCTGCTGCCCGGACTTCCTCCCTCCCCCTCCTCCTCCTCACAGTGAGTCGTCTCTCACAGCTGAGCGTGTGGGGAAGACACTGAGCAGTCTTCTGCGATGCTTCACTCTTCTGGAAAATGTGAGTATATTCTTTTGGTAAAATATGTATGTTTAATATGTATATATGTGTACATTTATGTAAAGTATGTGACTTGTATATTGTATGAGTACTGTATGTTTGTATACAGGTATGTATATACAGTATGCTATAATAGTGTGTATGTGAAGTGTATGTATATATGTGAGTATTGTAAGCTGATGGCTGGTCAGGTAATGGAGGGGTGTACATCTCACCCAGACTACTCAGGTGCGTGATATGAGAAAACTCCAGGAGTGTTTGTTCTCAGCAGACAACTTTCGCCTGCTGAGCATTTTGGTAAATGCTCAGTACTGGGCTGGATTTTTAGGAATGACAGGTAGGATTGGTAGTGGGACATGTCATTCCACCCCCCTCCAGTCCACACTTTGGGGATGTTCCGGCAGCAATTCAGCTGCAGAGAGTCTCCTCGTGAAGGAGGCTTAAGAAGTCAGCTCCAGCAGCAAAACTTTGGCAGAGTTTGGCTGGAGAGTCAAAGATAGAGGTCATATTTCTGGAGCTGTGTCCTGAATGATTCTACTGGCTTTTTGATTTCTGTTATTCTAGGTGAGGTAACCTATTCTATGTTTAGTTAGAGCCTAGCCGGGCAGGTATTTATTTTTGTATTGTTTCCTTTTGTTGCTGCACTACCTTTTTGAGTGAAAATAAAACTCTACCTTTGGTTTTGGACTAAAGAATCTGGACTTTTGTGTCTATGCCACCACACCTAGCAATCCCAGACCCTGACAATATATATAGTATTCATACATTCATATAAGTATATATGACATGAGTACAGTGGCGTAACTACTGGGGTAGCTGCGGTAGCAGCTGCCACGGGGCCTGGGACATTAGGGGCCCGGCGACAGACGCTACCCCTGTGTTTTTTTTCTTAATAGGGCATTACCGGCTGGAGTTACACCAGCTGGTAACGGGCCCTATTTACTTACAGGGGATGGGTTCGGTAAAGTGACACAATGGGCCCCACAAGGACTATTATACTCGGGGGTCTTTTGAGACCCCCAATTATAATGATCGTAGGCCGGGGAGAGGTAAGAGAACAAAATAAACACTGTCACTTACCGCTCCACGTTCCGTACAGGCATCGGGCCTAGTTGTCTGATGTCACGTGACCGGGACCTGCGTCACGGGTCATGTGACGTCCGTATGTCATTAAAGATTGCTAGCACTGCTGAGGAGCCGGAGATAGGTAAGTAACAGTTTTTTGTTTCTTTTTATGTTTGTATCCCCCCGGGTCTCCGATTATTATAGAGTATAATAATTGTTCATGGGTGTTCATTATGGGGCATAATACTGTGTGTAGGGGCCACTATGGATATAATACTGTGTACTGGGGCTACTATGGGGCATAATAGAGCGCGCAGAAATGCGGCGGGGGGGGGTCGGTCGGTCAAGGTCGTCGGTGTCGGTCAGAAAGAGGGTGGGGGCCATGTCAAAAGTTCGCCACTGGGCCCCGCCATTCCTAGTTACGCCACTGAGTACAAGGATAATCAATTCACTACAAATACGTCTCTCTTGGTGGAAGAAAGTGAACTTGCTCGAGCTCAATCGTTTGGAAGGTAGCTCCCTATAGAGCAATGTCTTCTTTGACCCATAGGTGGCTACCTTCTAAATGGTGGCGCTAGAAAAAGTTGACCTTTTTTTCTACCAAAGAGGACTTATTTGCATATTCTTTTCCAATGCTTAACAGTGCATGTATGGTCAGGATGTAAGTACCTGTACCCGGCAAGGTGGCCTGAAAAGGCAATAGGGTCACAGGACCCCTTCAGAGTCACAGGGATATTGCAAAATATAATCAAAGCAAAACACAAAGAATACACAAGAAAAGTAAAATGTGACAGCACAGAAATACTGCAAAAAAGGAATGTTGGAGAAAAGGGATAATGTATAGAGCATGCGTAACCATGGGATTTAATTGGAAAACTCAGCATGAGCCATATTCAATGTTCCATGCTCCCTTCCATAGTCACAGCTGTCTTAAACAGAGCCTACCACCTCCTCTAAGTATATTCAACTGTCATCATTGTGTTACTTTGAACAATACAGTGATGAAAACATCATACCTTTGTTATGTATGTCACATTAGTAAATTTGGAGAAAACAACTTTGAAGTCTTATACAAATAACACAGTTTTTGCACTGGGGCAGGCTTTCAGCTCCCTGGAGCACTGCTCTTGCCTCTGAGAACCCTCCTGTCTCCTGCCTGTGTCACCTGTACAATGGAAGTTGTTACTGCTATGACATCCCCCATCTTACTTGAGCAGCAGGGACTGTGCGCCCAGGGCCAAAGGCCCGCCCCCAGTGCACTGAATGTCTCATTTGCATAAGAATCTAAAGTTGTTTTTTCCAAATCAAAACAAAAGCAGCATAGATAACAAAGGTGTGCTGTTTATGACTGGAATGTGATTTGTAATTTGTTTGTAGCAATTAAACACTTGGGGGAGGTGGTAGATTCCTTTAACCTTATGTCTCATGGAAATCAGCACCTGCGTTGTTAGGCCCCATGGCAGCCTCTATGCCTGCTATGCTGAGGGTGGTGCGACATGGTGTTCCTGGATGCAGAATAGCTGCGCTCCAGGTTCGGCCACCATTGCTTTTACTTTGCTGTGGCCAGGAATGACATGTGGCAGCATCCTAATAGATTGCCCTGTACTGACAATCTGTGTCTAGGGATGGGTGCCCTGTGTGAACTCTCCATGTTCTTCCAATCTCACTACTATGGTCAATAATCTGCCTTCTCATGAGACATGAGATATAGTTATTTTTCTATACAGTATACTGTATTCCACCTTTCCACAGATGCCTCAGCAGTGTTCATAGATTTGTTTGGTAAAAACACTGAGCCGGGCCCTGAGCCCCCTCCATGTTATCCATAAATCTTAAAAGTTCATATGGAAGACAAGACAACTCATTTATTAAGATTCAGTTTTCTCAATTTGTTTCCTTTGCAGTCAGCCTCTGTTCACATCTATACTGTTAAAGGGATTCTACCATTAAAACCTCTTTTTTTTGTGGCTAAGATGTCGGAATAGCTAGCTTTAGAAAGGCTATTCGTCTCTTATCTTTAGATGTGATCTCCGCCACACCGTTCCTTAGAAATTCTTGTTTTTACCAATATGTAAATTAGTTCTCTGGCAGCGATGGGGGTGGGCTCCAGCGCTGAAAATGCAATGGGGGCGTCCCCACTGCTGCTCGAGAACACGATCCTGCGACGCCTCTATCTTCGGCTGGATCCTCCCCTTCTCTGTCGTCTCTGTCCTCTTGTGTCACCTCCGACGCCTGCGCAGTTGGCTCTGCCAGTGAGACACTAGTAGAGCCGACTGCGCATGCCGGCCATTTTTGGGAGGCCGCTCTTGCTCTTGAAGTTCAATGCAGGAGTGGCCTCCCAAAAATGGCCGCCGGCCAGCATTCACACTCGACTCTGCTGGTGTCTCACTGTCAGAGCTAACTGTGCAGGCGTCAGAGGTGACGCAGGAGGAAGACGACAGAGAAGGGGAGGATCCAGCCGAAGATAGAGGCGTCGCAGGATCGTGTTCTCGAGCTGCAGTGGGGACGCCCCCATCGCATTTTCAGAGCTGGGGCCCGCCCCCATCGCTGTGAGAGAACTAATTTTCATACCGGTAAAAACTGGTATTTCTAAGGAACGGCGTGGCGGAGATCACATCTAAAGGTAAGAGACGAATGGCCTTTCTAAACGCTATTCCGACGTCTTATCCACAAAAAAAGAGGTTTTAATGGTAGAATCCCTTTAAGTTCTACTTTGGGAATCATACAATGGATACACTGCTAAGTTTTCCTGCTTTCATCACTTTTTTCTGTCACACTGCAGAAGAAGATATGCTGACACATACTAGCATGGGCGCTCTTTTAGTGTATGCCACGTCAATGGTGGACTATGAATAAGTTCGACATATAAGCAGGGAGCTTTTCTGATGCATACAGCATGCCGAACATAAGCTTGAAAAAGAACTTCACTGACTAGTCTTTATTCAGCCAGAAAAAGTATGAAGAAACCCCACTGTGATTTTTTTTTTCTCTTAATGACAAAAATAGAAATCTGTTTTATTCTTAATTCTGTGTTATTATAAGACCTACATTCATGTATTAAGGTTGCACTACCTTTTTTGGTTGGATTATGCAGCTTGACGTTTTTTTCTACTTTTCTCTGCGGGGATCAGATATTGTTTTTGGCAAGAAGAATGGGGATGGAAGAGAGTCTTGTGAACGTGTTCTGTGTACGGACAAAGGGGGAAATTTCCTATCAAACAGCTTTACACACTGTAAGTAGCAGCCAGGTAGGAGACATCTACGGTTTAATCAAACACCTCAGACATAACTGGAGGAGCACTGAGACAAAAATAAGGCTGGGTTCACACTACCGTCGCTGTCCTCCCCGGAGTTTCTGTCGTAAACCCCGGCGAAACTGGGCAGGAGACGGCTTGCTGGCGGTCAGCTTTAAAAACCATTCATTCAAAGGTGATTGCCGATGTCCATATGCGGTCTCTCCACCTGAAAACCATTTTTTTTTTTTGCACAGACACAAAGTCCTGCATGTCTGACTTTGTGTCTGTGCAAAAAGAACAGTTTTCAGGCAGAGGCCGCATACGGACTGGAAGATTATGAAGATAATCTGTTTTCCCTTAGCCCAAACAGCAGCACAAGATGGGGTATTCCTGCCCCTGTGTGCTGTTAGGACAGGTGGAACTTTTAATTAGCTAACAGTTTTTCCCCCTATAAGAGGCCAGAGCGACCTCCTCCCCCCTGTGTTAGTCAAAAAGTATAAAAGGCAATATAACAATACAAACATTACCATAAACAATGGGAGGGAGCCCTGTGCTGCTGTTTGGGCTAAGGGAAAACAGATTATCTTCATAATCTTCCATTCCCCCTACGCCAAACAGCAGCACAAGATGGGGATCTAGCAAGTAAAATCCCAACTAGGGTGGGAGATCTTGGCAAGCAGATGCCAAGACAGAATGTCCGAAGGCTGTGGCCTCTGAGCTGCGCCAGTCCAATCTGCAGTGTCTGGCGAACATCAGATGAAACCTCCAGGAAGCAGCAGAACATATCTGCTCTAAGGAGAGCGAGCGTCTCTCTGACCGGGAAGTTGGTCCAATTCCGGTACTGGTAGGTCTTGAGCGCGAAGAGAGCAAGCGATGGCCTCCCTGATCCATCTTGACAGGGTGGCTTTAGAGGCTTTAAACACCTTTGTTATGGCCGTAGGTATTGATGAGCAGGTTCTTCGAAAGGAAGCTGTACAATCCAAATATATGCGCAGATATATGCGACCTAGGACAAAATCCCTGGATGAACCCAAGTTGAACCCTATCAGGGAAAAAGGTAATGAATGGCTCCGAGGCAGCCAAAGCTTGTAATTCTCCAACCCTTTTGGCAGAGGTAATTGCCAACAAGAAGGTTACCTTGTAGGCGAGATATCTCCAGTCCACTTCTGTTAGGAGTTCAAAGGGGGGAGAACAAAGCCCCTGAAGAACTGCAGCCAAGTCCCATTGCGGGACAGGGGGCTGCATCTGAGGGCGGAGCCTAGAGGCCCCTTTAAGGAATTACTTTAATAGAGGATCTTGTTATAACAAGGTCCCTAGAAGAGCGGAAAGTGCTGAAACATGAACCTTCAGGGTAGCTGGAGTTAGCCCCTTATCCAGGTCACTCTGTAGGAACTCCAAGACCGATTCGATAGCAGAGTTATTAAGCTGCCTATCCGAGATCCTTTGGTAACTCCTGTTAGTTGAATCCGCTCTTGAATGGGCCAACGTTCTTAGAACGGCCTGGGATAATCGTCTATCTCCGTATACGATGTGGTCAACCTCCAGGCCATGAGGTTGAACCTGTCCAGGTCCTGGCAGAGCTGTCAGTTCAGAATTACCAGGTTTTGGACTTGTGGAAGCCTCCAGTAGGTCCCTTGACTCATTAGGATGAGGTGGGTAACCCATGCCCTTTTTTAGCCAGAACGGCATGATCACTATTGCCGAAGTCTGGTCCTGCCTGAGTTTCGCCAATACCTTCGGATTCATCAGAATAGGAGGAAAAACGTATGCCAGTTTGAACCTCCAAGGTATTGACAGGGCATCTACCGCCAAAGGATTGTCTTCCCGGTAGAGGGAGCAAAACCTCGTCACTTTGGCGTTGTACTGGGTTGCCATCAGGTCCGCCTCGGGGAGACCCCACATCTCAGTGAGATGATGAAAGATGTCCGGATTTTAGGGACCATTCGCCTGTCGTCACCAGGCCTCTGCTTAGCTGATCCGCAAGGATGTTCAGCCCACCTCGAATATGAACCGCTGATAGTTGTGAAAGATTCCTCTCCACCAGGAGAATATTAGATTTGTCATCTGCAGAAGCGAGGGGGATCTGGTTCCCTCCTTGTTTGCTGATATATCGGACTGCTGTTAAGTTGTCTGTTCTCACTCTCACAGCTTTCCTTTGCAGGTGGGGTGCAAACATTAGAAGCACACGGTGCACCGCAGTGAGCTCTCGCCAGTTGGACAAATGAGCCTTCTCCAAGCTGGTTCCAGGTCCCACGTACCGGGGTCTCCCCCAGAAGCACTCCCCATCTTGTGAGGGAGGCATCTGTGGTCAACAGGGTCCAGGATGTCTGGACCATGGATTTCCCATCTCTGAGCTGGGACCACCAAGCCAGTGATCGATGGGTTCTGATGGATAACTGGATAGGCCTCTGTAGCCCCGAAGGACTGTGGTTCCTGACTCTCAGGATCTCGCACTGTAAGGGGCGCATGTGCCATAGGGCCCACAGAACTGCCTTGATGGCTGCGGACATGAGACCTAGGACCTTCATGGCGGTCCTGATAGTAACCTTCCAGGTTGTGGATAGGTGATGAGCCGCTTGACCAATCTTCTCCTTCCAAGGAGGAGGCAGGGAGATCATCATGCTGAGAGAATCAAAGATAAACCCCAGAAATTGAATCGGGGTAGATGGAACCACTACCGACTTCTGCCAGTTTATTAGCCAGCCCAGCTCATTTAGGAAAGCCACAGTGGATTCCAACTGTGTAGCAAGCACCTCCTTTGACCGGGCTTTTAGGAGCCATTCGTCTAGTTATGGGACAATAAGATCCCTTGGAGGCGCAGGGCGGCTACGACCGGGGCCACTACCTTTGTGAAGGTGTGGGGGGCCAAGGATTTGCCAAATGGGAGAGCTGTCTAGATAAAGTTGCTTGATGCCCTGAAGAGGGAGGGTCCTTACGTATTTGTCTGGCTTGAACAAGTTGAAGGACCGATGGATCTTGGATAAGCCGTGATCAGGCGGACATATGATGAGACCAAATAGCCTACCCAGCCGATCTAGATGTGCTCTCCTCAGAGAGGGAGGCATAGGTAGTCAACAGGGTCTGGCGTTAGCTGGACCATGGCCACTCTCCACCAGAGAGGGATGCCTCAGTGGTCAACAGGGTCCAGGTAAACTGGACCATGGACTCTACATTTAATTTCATGTTCCTCCTATGGAATGCTTCTCTAGATGTGCTCTCCACCAGAGAGGGAGGCATAGGTAGTCAACAGGTTCCGGCCTTAGCTGGATCGTGGACACTCTCCACCAGAGAGGGATGCATCAGTGGTCAACAGGGTCCAGATAAATTGGACCGTGGACTCTACATTCAATTTCATGTTCCTCCTATGGAACGCTTATCTGGATATGCTCTCCACCAGAGAGGGAGACATAGGTAGTCAACAGGGTCCGGCCTTAGCTGGACCGTGGACACTCTCCACCAGAGAGGGATGCATCAGTGGTCAACAGGGTCCAGATAAATTGGACCGTGGACTCTACATTCAATTTCATGTTCCTCCTATGGAACGCTTATCTGGATGTGCTCTCCACCAGAGAGGGAGACATAGGTAGTCAACAGGGTCCGGCCTTAGCTGGACCGTGGACACTCTCCACCAGAGAGGGATGCATCAGTGGTCAACAGGGTCCAGATAAATTGGACCATGAACTCTTCATCCAATTCCACTTTATTCCTATGGAACTTTTCTCTAGATTCGCCCCACTAGTGAGAGAGAGGCATTTATAGTCAACAGAGTCCAGCGCTAGCTGGACCATGGACATCCCGTCCTTAAGATGGAACCCCACCTGGATAAAAGACAAATTTTGAGGAATAACTAAATTGGCTTAACCCAGACTGCTGAGTTTTTTGTCAGCTGGATGACACAGCCTCCTCCATCCAATTCCTCATTGCCCGTATGGGAATCTCCTGTAGATGCGCTCTCTACCGGAGAGGGCTGTCTCTGTGGTCAACAGGGTCCAGACTATCTGGACATGGACATCCAGCCCTTAAAATGAAGCCCCTGCAGGCCCCACGGGTTGTGATTCCAGGCCTCAGACTTACCTTCTGCAGGCCGCATGCGCTATATGGCCCAAGGGACTGCAACTGCAGACCCTGACATAAGATCCAGTAACCTTTGGCAGTTAGGATGGAAACCCGCTGTATCACCTATAAATAATGCACTGCTGATATGATCTTTTCCCACCTAGAGGAGGGAGATTTTCAAGCAGACAGAGTCCAGCATGAAGTTTAGAGACTTTCTCCATGTGAATGGACCATGAGAACCACAAGTACCTTATTAACTTTTTTTTTTATATCACGAATGCAAAGTGCAACTGGGATTGAACCCAGGATACTGTGGATTCAGGCATTCAAGTCTGTAACCCTACAGATTGAACCACTAGGGCTTCTATTTCTAAGTAAGACCTCTTATGAAAACTGGGAGAGGGAACCTTACCAGAAATCTCATGTACTCCTTTACCCAGGAGATGACAACAATAAATGAAGGGCTCCTAGCTGGAGGACCCCGTACTGACAGCAGTGCAGACAGGCATAACCTTACAAAAAATTGCCTTAGAGCATCCACCATCATGTGAGCAATAAGCAAATATGCACCTAATAAGTAATGACAGTACATAGGTATCTGAACCCTTCTTTTAGGTTCACAGCATATAGTCCCCGCTTAGGAATTAAATGCACATTGAAAAACCGCAAGAAATAAAAAAAAAATTTGGTTGAATCTTACCATAATGGCGGTGAATCGACTTCGATATTGTGAAGTTGACAGAGTGCCCATAGCAATAGAAATTAGTGCTTTTAGTCTCTGCAGTGAACACAGAGGGAAAGCTGAAAGAAGACACGGCTTACCTTACTGCAGGGCAGTAAATGAACTGCAGCTGAAAAAGTCAGTAACCTGCACAAGGCAGGTAAGACAAAAGACTGCAGTATAAACCTAGATCTTTCACTCAGAAAGAAGGGAAAGAGAAGAAAGGATCTAAGACACCTTATTCTAAACCATAGAGGAGGCCATAGCCTCCTCCACCTGTCCAGTCGCACAGGACAGAAAAAAAACACAGGGGGGAGGAGGTCGCTCTGGCCTCTTATAGGGGGAAAAACTGTTAGCTAATTAAAAGTTCCACCTGTCCTAACAGCACACAGGGGCAGGAATACCCCATCTTGTGCTGCTGTTTGGCGTAGGGGGAAACCAGCGGTCACCTTTTAAAACACATTCAAGCTGTCCCCTGTACAGTTTCCCTGGGGTTTACGACGGCACCCAGTGACTGTGAGTGTGAACCCAGCCTAAGACATTCACCTCGACAAGGGAAGTGTCATTGTAGCAAATCTACCAAATATACTGTATACATTGATTTTATTATTATTTTTCTTGTAATATTGACTACAATTATAACACATGCACAATGGCCATAAAAAATAAGATACTTGACAGTAGACTCTAATGATTATTCTATACACAAATATGCTTTACAAAACATTAGTACATTAGTGTGAACACATACTTATGCTAACGCCCCTCATAGCAGGCCGCAGCCAAAAGTGCTGAGGGAAAAACCACAATGGAAATGCATTGTGGGTTTTCCCGCAGGTCTTTTCACACAAAGTCCAGAGTTTTTCTGCCTCAACCTACAGGGGAAACGCCAGTTTATTTCTAGGTATAACTGACATTCTGTGATTTACAAAAATGTAACAGTTTTTGAAATTGCAGCATGTCCGCTATGGATATTTTTCTGCAATATGTGGATGGGATTAGCCAGAACTCTAAAACGCTGTATTTTTTTTCTGCGACGTTTATGCTACATGGGGTCCAGGCTTTATGGTACCCAGATTTTGCATTTGTTACAAATAGGGGTGTACACTTTATTATTTTGCTACTGTTTAGATCATTTTACTTTTGTACCTGAAGATAAATGTAGTTTTGTGATCTGACATAATTGAAGTCTTGTTTGCTGAAAACATTGGTGACGTCTGTTCCTGTAAACAATGTAGGTTGATGAATGTTCCGGTAGTCCCTTATATTATATTCTTCATTTATTCTTAATATTAATAATATTCTTAATTTAACTTACTTTTCCTCTCCTTGGCCTATTTTTAGAATCACTTCTGCTAATATAATAAGGCAATATGTATTAAGTAATTGTTGTGAAATGAGAATCTGTCAATAATACAGAATCGTATAGGAAGTGAAACAGGCGAGTGCTGCTACACTCACTGATGGCTATCCTAGATTTCTGTTCAGGACAGAGTAGGGATTATTGTTGGATTGAACTTTTTTGTGTATTGCACATGGTTGCTGCCAACATCCTAAACTCTATCAGCAGCAGGTGGATATATCTTCTTGTGCAGATAGTTGAGTGTATATACCGAGCAAAGCTTGTGATATATACCGTATATACTCGAGTATAAGCAAAAAAAATATATATATTATTTTTTTTTTTTTTTTTAGGAGGTGTGTGTGTGTGTGTGGGGGGGGGGTTCTATGACCAGCCACAATATTAATGTATAGAATCTCCCATAAAATAGTGCAAAAAAAAAAAAAAAAAAAAAGAAGATTTAAAAAATAAATAAATAAAAGTTCTAAATGCCTCCTTTCCCTAGAATCAGGGCCGCCGATAGGGCAGTACTACCGCTACTGGCGTCAGGGGCCCGGCCAAATTGAAAAATTGGGGGGGGCCCGGCCCCTGGCGCCAGCAGCAGCAGTCCAAGCAGAGGCAGCTGCCACAGGGCCTGGGACATTAGGGGCCCGGCGATAGCTACCTCTGCTACCCCCGCTCTTATCACAGACAAACTGTTTTAGCTGTGCTAAGAGCGGGGGAAAGCTGAAAGGACCTTGTGTGACGTCATCCGTCACATGACTGGGTGGGCGTGTCTATAGCCCGTACAGTCCTGGAAAGAGAAGGAGAGATCTGCTGCGAGGTAATGAAGGGGAGGGGGAGGGAGATGCAGGATGGAGAGTGTCTGTCTGTGTGTAAGTGTGTGTGAGTGTGTATGTATGTGTGTGAGTGTGTATGTATGTGTGTAAGTGTGTGTGAGTGTGTGTGTGTGTGGTGAGGAGCAACAGTAACCTAGGGGCAGAGATGGAGGAGAGGACATGAAAATGTGGGTAGAGATGAGGGGTGCATGAAACTGGGGGCAGATGGAGGGAGGGCATGAAATGTCATGTGACATCAGTGTGTTATTAAAGATGGCCAACACCACCAAAGACTGCAGCGGAGCTGGAGACAGGTAAGTAACTTTTTTTTTTTTTTACGTCTGTATCTCCCCTCGGTCTCCAATTATTATACTCCGGGGTCTGAAAATACCCCAGAGTATAATAATTGTTCGTGGGTGTTCATTATGGGGCATAATCCCGTGTGCAGGGGCCACAATGGGGTGTAATACTGTGTGCAGGAGCCACTATGGGACATAATAGAGCGCGCAGGAATGCGGCGTGGGGGGGGGGGCGGTTGAGGTCTTCGGTGTCGGTCAGGAAGGGGGGAGGGGCCATGTCAAAAGTTCACCACGGGGCCCCGCCATTCCTAGTTACGCCACTGAGTCCAAGGGCTGAATTGGGGGACCGATCGGGACCCTGACATTTCGATCGGGCCCCCTGCAGTGCCCAGGACCCAGGTCAGAGGAGGTTGTTTTAGGGAGCGTTCACACTACCGTCGGTGTCCGACATGTAGTGTCCGCTCAAAATCTGTCACGGACACTAGGAGCGGACACTAGATGTGTCCGTGACACCTGTCATTCACTTGAATGGGCATCGGGTGCGTTCTTTTGCACTCCGTGCCCGTCCTTCCCTGTCCCTGCATGCAGGGTTTTTCTGTCCGCTTGAGAAGTCGGACATCTTCTCTTGCGGACAGGGAAGGACGGGCACGGAGTGCAAAAGAACGCACCCGATGCCCATTCAAGTGAATGACAGGTGTCACGGACACAGCTAGTGTCCGCTCCTAATGTCCGTGCCAGATTTTGAGCGGGCACTACCTGTCAGACACCGACGGTAGTGTGAACGCCCCCTAAGCCGCCGCCCGCCGCTACGCTACATAAAAATGGCCGGCTGTAGCACAGCGGCGGGAGAATGTCCTGAACCTTGGGCCCGCCCCCTGTAGCATAGCAACGTTTTAGCCAATCCAGCGGCTGGATTTTGGAGCGGAGGCCAGACCTGCAAAGGTAAGTGCCAATTTTACAAACAAAGCCCAAAAAACTGATTTTATTGTCCCCTATTTTGCCCCCATATCTTTCAATTACTTCAACTCCCAGCAGCTCCAGATGCCCTGGAGCTGCTGGGAGTTGTAGTGCACCCACCCTATAGATAATGTCCCACTCTATTGTTATGCTGGTGCCCTTTTCTAGGGCTCCAGCATAACAATATCCAAGTTACAGAAACCACTCAGGACTTATATGCCTGTCACTTTGAAAATGGCTGACACCTGGCGGACTTCATTATGTTAATGAGGTCTGCCACTGTCTGAGTGTAACCGCCATTTTGGCAGCCCACCTCTCCGTCATTCTGGTCCCATGGTGGACCTGTATGACGGAGAGCTTGGGACCTGTATGACGGAGAGCTTGCCGCTGTTGTGAACCTAGCATAAGGCTATCTCTACACTATAACTTCCGTCATGCAACCAAAGATGTGTCGCCCTGTGATTCTTTCACTTATGTTAGTGAATGGAGTCACATTGCAACCTGAGGGACCCAATGCGACTCCATTTACTAATGTGAAAGAGTCCCAAAGCGACACTGGTTGCATGACGGAAGTAGTAGTGTAGCCATAGCCTTATGCTACGTTCACAACAGCGGCAATCTCTCCGTCATACAGTTGGTTTTTTTTTATCTTTCAGGTTATGATGGATCGCTTGGATTACATCGGATTCAGTGGACTCCATCGATGATCATCGTTTTTTTTTTTTTTTTTTAATAAAATGGTCAACGAGGGTTTTCTGATGGAGTTTTTATTTCAGTAAAAAAAAATTTCTCTCATGTCTCTTGATTTTTTTTTTTTTAAATACTTTCTTACCCCCTTAGTAATGGCGAATGTCATAGATAGACAGCATCCATTACTAAGGTGTGGCTTAGTGTTAGCTGGTGAATAGTCTAGCACTAACCCTCCAATTATTACCCCGGTACCCAACACCATCAGGGGTGCCGGGAAGAGCTGGGTATCGTCCAATACCCAGCTCTCTAAAGAGACTGCTTGGGATTGGGGTAGTCGCAGGCTGGTATTATAAGGCTGGGAAGGGCCAAAAACCATGGCCCTTACCACCCTTGTAATGTCAGGCTGCTGCTGCTTGTTATATCTGGCTGGTTATGAAAAATTGGGGGGACCCTATGTCATTTTTTTTTTCTAATTAGGAAGCAACATAGGGTCCCCCCCAATATTTCTGAGCCAGACAGATACAACAAGCAGTATCCTGACATTACAAGGTTGGAAATGGCATGGTTTTTGGCCCTTCCCAGCCTTATAATACCAGCCTGTTGTTTTCAGCCTTTTCCAGCCTAAGGGTCAGTGCACACTGAGTTTTTTGGTGCTCATTTTGAGTTCTATTGGGAGGCTTTTTTTGGAGGCTGATTTTGAGGCGGATTTAGCGTCAAAATCAGCACCAAAAAATTCAGTGTGCACTGACCCTAATAATTCCATCCTGCGACTGCCCCAATCCTCAGCAGTCTCTATTAAACAGCCGGGTGTTGGATGATAACCAATTCTCAGCATTAGGTATCGGGGTAATAATTGGAGGGTTAATGCTAGAATATTCACCACTAATGCTAAGCCACACCTTAGTAATGGATGCTGACTATCAGTCGCCATTACTAAGGGGTAAGAAAGTATTTATAAAAACTCGAGACATGAAAGAAATTTGTTTTTATTGAAATAGACAAATCGTTGACCATTTTATTAAAGAATTTTAAAAAAATAAAACAAAAATGATGATCATCGATGGAATCCAACATAATCCAATGGATCATCATAACCTGAAAGAGAAAAAACACAGCATAATAAAAAAAAATATATACTCATGTTATGTCCTCATCCGTTCGAACTCCTGCACCATTCTCTTGCTGCATTGTACAGTGCAGGAGGCCTGTCTGCTTATGATTACCTGCTCGCGCTCTCTTGTTATTGTGTTGTTATTGTTAGGGTTCATTCACACAGAGGAAAATACCGGTGAATTTGGTGTGGAATCTGCGTTAGATTCAGCGCTGAAAAAAAAAGCCTCCTATTGACTTCACTGGGTTGCTTTGCAGAAAAAGGAACCCATTGAAGTCAATGGGAGGCTTTTTTTTCAGCGCTGAATCTGTCATGGATTCCACACCAAATTCAGTGCCATTTTCCTCCATGTGAATGCACCCTTAGGGGTGTTTGTGTTGTGTTTGAAAGTTTATCTGCCAATCAAGCCTGAGACGGGTTCTGGGCTTCATTAAGTAGCCATCAGGCCACAAATGTTTGCTGGATATTGTATCTGACCTTGCTTTGTCCTTGCTCTTGTTTTGTATTTACTGACCTCTGCTTCTTGGCTTTTTGACTACTCTTTTGGATTGTGATTTGGTACTGTTTTGCCTCTCTGGTTTGACCTCGGTTTGCTGACTCCTCTTCTGTGTTGTTTTGGCTTGTCCTGTTCTGTGTAAGACATATTTAGAGAAGGGACTTTAACCCAATCAGCTACCCACTTATCCCTGCACGGAGAACTGCAGGTCCCCCCTTTTTTTTTAATGGCCAGTTCTTCATGCAGGGATAAGTGGACAGCTGATTCTGACTGGTTACCAACATATCCCGGCAATTGAGGCCAAAAACGCAATGTGAAAAAAGCCCTGAGGATTTATTAAGAGGGCTCTTTTAAATGGTGTTGGGGGGGGGGGCCCAGACACTTAGGCTGTATGGGGCCCCAAAATTCCTGATGGCGGCCCTGCCTAGAATACATATAAAAGTAGAAAATGACTGTAAAACACATACACATTAGGTATCCCTGAGTCTGAAAGTGCCCGGTCTACTGAATATAGGTTATCTGCAGTGCTCCTGTTCCGTCAGGAAGGGGTTAATAGGAGCACTGCAGATTCCCTATATTCAGCCAGGCTGAATTCCAAGTGGGGGAAGAAAAAACAGTCCTCAAGCTCAGGGAAGGGGCAGACAGACAAACAAAACACCCCCTCCCCTTTCCCATCACCCAGCAACTACTGCACCCAAAAACTCCGACCATTTTAATTTTTGAAATTTTCCAGTAGCTGCTGCATTTCCCCCCCTAGGCTTATACTCGAGTCAATACGTTTTCCCAGTTTTTTTGTGGTAAAATTAGGGGCCTCGGCTTATATTCGGGTTGGCTTATACTTGAGTATATACGGTACATTTAACAAACCAGTTGAGGCCAACTTTGCGGAAACGCAACTTGTTTTGTTGCAGATTTTTCTGCGCTTTTTTTGAGCCACAGCAAAGAATGGCTACAAAAGGAATAGAAAGTATATAGAAAGTGCTTATATATATCCACTCCTGACTTTGGCTCAAAAAACTCTGCAACAAAAATAGCTGTATTTCCAGAACAACAAATTTAGCAAAAAAAAAATGCTGCAGAAAAAAACGCGCTTTTTAAAACGCAACTTTTCCGATGCAGATTTTTTTCTTCAATGATTCTGGCTAATCCCATCTACTCTGCACTGTACTATACGTTTTATGAAGTACTATAAAAGGCAGTGTTTTTGCCACGCTTAAAACGCGTTTTCGCAATGTGGTGTCCTGGCGCTTAGGCTGTGCTAGCATTTTTGAAAATCGCAGGACGTCAGTTATATCTGTGGAAATGCTGACATTTTCTGCATAGTGTTTTTTGCAGCATTTATCTACGAGGTGCCTTAGCCTTATAGAGACTTGTCCTGGAAGTAGATCCTCTTTGAGCCTATTGTCCCCCATATTGTGGTTTGCTGTGGGATATCTGCAGTAGCATATCTCACAGCGGACACATATGGAGCCACAACCAAACATAGTTTTTTTTTGTCTCAAGTTTAACCCGTGTGCCTGAGTGGTATCCACAGCAATGGTTGACATGCTGTGGGTTCAAAATCTACAGCGCAAAACAGTTGGAATTGTGAACTTTTTCCACAGCGCTTCTGTGACTAACCTGCTGTGAAAATGCTCTGTGTGACCATGGACTAAACACTATTCCCAAAAATACAAGAGTAAATGTATATACTCAGCAAAGCCTCGGACTCACAGTTCTGTATGCTCTAGGTTTAGCTAGCCATATAACATTTTAGGGCATAACAGCACCCTGTAATTTCTACATAGCACCTATTGACCTCTATATGGTAACCCAGTTTAGAATGAAGAGAAAACAGGAATGTAAATGCAGAACATAATGAAGGCGATAATAAAAAGGGTTCTGCTGCCATCTGACATTGAGACACCTTATGTGGGTGCAGATCATACAAATTCTATTTCATTCCATTTAGCAGGCTCGATATATTGTTCGTAAACTGCATATTTCTTAAGCGAGTTCCCACTGGTAGGCCACATTTGGAAGGACTGGATTTCTGTCATGTAGTTATTACTACTGACTGTGCAAAATGAAAGAGTGGGCGGCTTGGTGTATGGATTAGGTAGATCTAGTAGTACATACAGTTCTGAATGTAAGGAAAATTGTGATAGCACATAAGGTAAGAATTCTAATCACAAAAATACATTTGCTACTTTTACTTTAGAGTTCCGAATCTATAAAGGTTTGTGCGCTGTACAGCAGGGGTATATGTCTATACAGCGTCATGTATCAAAAAAGCAGAAAAGTCTTTTATGAATATATATCACTTACAAAGCTGCCATGTGACAAAATGGTTAATTTACTGCCAGGCACAATGGAAAACACAGGTTTATTGATATGTATGAGTGCAAATGACTTTCCTCTCTGCAGTGGGTGCCATAGAATAGTTGCAGTGGCTCTAGGCCACGGTTAATAGAGAGCCATTGTAGGACCTTTTCTTTATATGAATGCCCAATGTACTTCATGTACTCAAGACTAAATATAACTGAAAAGAGCTAATAGCATAGGAGAAAGAGCAGATGTAGGCAACTACAATAGAAGACAGAAAAACCAGCAAAGAACAAGTGCAATAGTGTTGAGTATAGCACAGGTAAGTCACAGTAAAGCTAGCACTTATGAAGAAGGTACCCTATGAAACTTCCCTTTAGAGGACATCTGTAGTAAATGCCTATAGGGCAGTACACTAATACATAATCCATTTTGCAATAATGGATTGGGAAAAAGCTCTATGTTTCATGTTCAGATTGTATACACTTTAATTGTGACCACTTTTAGAGTCACGAGTATCGCTATTTAGCCTGGTTCATACATTAGAATTTGGAACTGATTTTGAGGTAGTTTCCC
This sequence comes from Leptodactylus fuscus, assembly GCF_031893055.1. Classification (NCBI taxonomy): domain Eukaryota; kingdom Metazoa; phylum Chordata; class Amphibia; order Anura; family Leptodactylidae; genus Leptodactylus; species Leptodactylus fuscus. Next base: position 219,836,159 of record NC_134266.1, on the reverse strand, counting down.
CTTCCAAAATAGACACCCTTGTAGACGACCGTGGCGTGGGTCAGTGTGTTATTTGGGTTTTTCCCCGATAGCACACTGACATTCATTTCTGTCGGCCCACATACATGACCGCTTGCGGACAGAGAGTGTAGGTTGTAAAACTCCTGACAGGTCCTATTCCTATATGGTTTTGCACCCATGCTTCTACGACTTCTATCCATTGAATGAAGTGTGCCGCCCATGATGCCATTTAATCCACGGTCGTGTGCAACCGGCCTTAATTCTATATTGCAACCAGATTCTGCTTTCCATTGTTTTCCATGGAAACTTGTAACAGACACTTCCTTTTTTTTCCCTTCGTTTTTCTTTAAATTCTATACGTTTTATGAAGTATAACAGAAAGGTGACAAAAAAAACATTTTGGGTTATGCAGTGCAGAGTACGGCAAAAAGTACACACAGACACATAGTTCCGCACAAAGCAGCTATAAAAAGTATAACCATCGGAATGCACAGATATATGAATGGTAGAGAGGTAGAATAGTATTGGGGGGAGGGCTAAATGTACAGAGTTAGTATATAAATGTCTGATATGTGAGGGTTGGTTCACACTAGCGCTTGTATTCCATCCGCAAGGAGTCCGCATGGAGATTCCCCCGGACGGAATGCAATCGCAATTGCAAGCGATGTGCTTGCAAAGCACATGGAGCCCATAGACTATAATAGGCTCCGTGTGCTTGCCGCACACTGCCCACACAATTAATTTGTGTGGGCAGTGCGCGGCAAGCACACGGAGCCCATTATAGTCTATGGGCTCCATGTGCTTTGCAAACACATTGCCTGCAATTGACCGTGGTCATGTGATTTACGGTCCATGGTCATGTGATGAGCCTACAGGTGCATAGCTGATTACCAGGCAGACGTCTGATTACTGTGCTATGACTATAACGAGCAGTGCACCTGTGTGCTCATCACATGACCATGGACCTTATATCACATGACCATGGACCTTATATCACATGACCATGGACCTTATATCATATGACCATGGACCTTATATCACATGACCATGGTCAGAGTTTTAGCCACTACAGGTAACAGAATGAATGACAGCAAGCAGAGATCTAGAAAACTGTGAGGAATTGATACAGAAAGTATATTGGAAAACTTTACAACTTTTTTATTATACAAACCATAACAGCTGTCTCTCAATCAGGGTCAGACTGGGGTGTCTAGGGTCCACCAGTGGAATTGTTTCTAGGGGCCCACCGCCAGGACCCTGCAAATCAGCGGCAGTACCAAGACACAACGACTAAAGGTAATAACATGTCGGGAGCCATGCTGCTCACCCACTATACCATGTGCACTACCTAAATGTACTGCTACACCTTGTATGGCAAGTGAACAGCATGGCTCCTATAAATGCTACTATTACCTGTAGCTCAACTAACACAAAACATCCAGCTCACGACATCCAATATATGATCATTTCCTGGGCAGCACGGATACCAGATGGACTCGATCAGTGCTGAATATTCAAGGAAGATAAAAATCCAGCGTCACCAGGTAGAAGGTTTTCCATAAAATGTAACTTTTATTCAATTCTCATTAAAATGTTACATAGTAACAAGAGGTAGGAAAATAGAGGAAACACATGCATCGGCTATGCGTTTCAGGACAGAAAGCGTCCCTTCTTCAAGGCCCTATCTTTCCGCGGATACCGCGGCTGAGTCAGTCTCAGAATCCGCGGGTTAAGGCTCCGGCCCATTCATTTGGGCCTAATCCGAAGTGGAATGCCACGACGGGATGCCTGGCATCTGTGACGGAATGTTCACACGCGGAGTTCATGTATCTCTCCCCGAACAGACTACTGATCGCATTAGCAAGCGGTGTGCAGTGAAAGCACATGAACCCCTTAGATTATAATGGAGTCCATGTACTTTCCGTGCGGTGTCCACATGGAACATGTGGACAGAAAAGTACTTCATTATCTACTCTCCTGTCCGCATGTTCCGTACAAAGACCGTGCAGAAAGCACACGGACTTCATTATAGTCTATGGGGTCCATGTGCTTTCACTGCACACCATTTGCTAATGCTTTCGTAGTTCATTCGGGGGGGGGGGGGGGGCACCTCCATGCGGACTCCCTGAACAGATTACCAAATGCAGATGTGAACCAGGCCTTATACATATACCATATATACATTATTATAGCATATATACACACATATACATTTATATACATTCATATACCATATATGTCATATATATACTTATATGAATGTATGAATACTATATATACGCACATATATACATACACTCACTCCTACACATTATTATAGTATACTGTATATACATGCCTGTAATCAAACACAGTACTCACACAATATACAAGACACAAACTTTAAACAAATGTACACGTATATACATATTACATAGACAGATTTTACCAAAATAATATACTCACATTTTCCAGAAGAGTGAACCATCACAGCAGACTGCTTCCAGTCTTCCCCACACGCTCCGATGTGAGAGACGACTCACTGTGAGGGGGAGGGGAGGGAGGGAGGAAGTCCGGGCAGCACAGCAGGTCCTCACAGGAAAGCAGCCATAACTGTAGCAGGTCAGTGAGAGGATTATGAGCAGCCATTATAGCTGATGCTGAAGCTGCATACGTGTCCTCTGATAAATACTTTCCCTATATATTGGGAGGACACTATGTGCAACTTCAGCATCACCTAATGGGGGCCCGTGTGTGTTGAGGCAAAGGCAGATGCATTGGTCAGGTGCTCGATTGGGGGCGCCTGACCAATGTATCTGCATTAGTACAATGAGGACTTAACAGTCGGGGCTCAGGGCCTACCGGGGGATTCACCACTTCCCTGTTAGGCCAGTCCGACCCTGCTCTCAATATTGGTCTGAAGGTGGACAACCCCTTTAACCTGGCCTGGCCAATATACAGAGAATGGAGATGCTTCCAGTTCCATTTTCTCTTAGTTCTGGCAGCCAATGGGATCAGCTGATCAATAAGAGTGTCCATCGTTAGACCCCTACCAATCTGATATTGATGACCTATCATAAGGATAGCCCATCAATATTAATAACCCACAAAATGAGTTCTTACAAAAGAAGCAGGTAAACTTTGCACTTTTATGTTGGGTATTTCCCTTCTTATATTTCAGGTTTATACCTTTTTGATCATTGGATTTCCATGATTATTTCTAAATTGCTTTATAGTATACCTAGTCCTAGATTTGTATACTTCTTGTAGAATTGAATTTGCAGAGGTTTTACATAGCTATAAATTTTCCTTATCCAGTTACAGATCTTCAACAGCTGTAAAAATCCCATTTACAGTCTCTATTCCGTTCAGTGTTTCAGTGCTGAACATTAATGTATTTATGCCCATCTAATACAATTATCAGTTCCTGCTCGTGGCTTGTAATGACCGGATTCTGCCATATTTATGATTGAACGGCTTCTATTTTCAGGCAGAGAATGCAATTCCAATTTCTACATTACTCTTGTAGTCTTAAAGTCTCCTTCATAACACATATAAAGAAGTCTACGTAACAAGGCACACAGCCCCGGAGCTAGGAGGATATAATGATGTGCAGTATACAGAGGTATGTGGAGTTGTGCATCACGTCTTGTCTTCTTGTTAGGTCCATTGCTGCTAAAAACAAATAAAGCAAATAATTGATTTTGATTCTAATCCCAAGTGCATCATTTTGTATGTCTCAGCCTCCTACTTAGTAGCTGGATATGACTCAAGGAACACTGAGTTGTATTCAGAAAAAAAATATCAAATATTTCACAGTTGGTTGAGCTCCAGAATACATTTTCCACCACAATCCAATTCCTGTATCATTGTGACATGAGCTCACATCACTGCTTTGTGCCTTTGTCAAGGGATCCAGATTCTACTTCTAAATGAGTCAACTATCCAAAGTTGTTTTTTCTTCTCTGTAGATTGTGAGCCTCATATAAGGCTTGCAATGTACATTTTTCCCTCTCAGTATGTCTTTGGAGTATGGGACGAAATCCACACAAACATGGGGAGAACATAAAAATGCCTTGCAGATGTTGTTCCTGGCAGGATTTGAGCCCAGGACTCCAGTACTGCAAGGCTGCAGTGCTAACCACTGAGCCACTGTGTGCCCCAACTTTTTTTTTTTTTTAATGTTAGAGAAGCAAGATCCTCAGCACAAGATACTTAGCTCTAATAACTGTTAATGTGGTAATAAAATTAAACCAATATATTGTTTCATACGTTGCTGACGGTGGGTACTTCCATGGTTTCCTTGGAAACATTCTCTAAAAGTGGAGCACATAAAATTCCTTTTATAGGATATAGTATATATTGTAGTAGTGAGGGGATAAATATAAATAAAGTCATACGGATTGCCATACTGCTCATAAGAAAATATCAAGAATTATGCATTTTACCAAACCTGAAAGCATATAGTTGTATGCAAAGAGGTTTTCATTTTAAGAAAAGTATTAAAAAAAAAAAAAAGGATAGCACCCAAATTCTAAATCCTAAGAATTTATGTGATGGAACTGTGCAGACCTTAAGGCTAAGGCCCCACGTGGAGTCAAGCAGCAAAACTGTGCTGTGGGAAAAACCATGTCAGCAAAGTATCACGGTTCTTCCTTCAGCGCTTTAGACAGAAAGTTCGCAGGGTTTTCCTCTGCAGACTTTCTGTTTCAATTACACCTATGGGTTAAATCGCTAGTGTTTCCATAGGTATAAGTGATATGCTGCGATTTTCAAAACCACTCTGGATTTGAAGATTGCCATGTGTCCACAGCACAGTTTTTACAACAAAGTGGGCATGGCATTCGCTAGAATCGCATCCACTGTGCTCTGCCGTAAAACGCCAAATTTAGGTGTTATGCCATGTGGGGCCCTGGCTTACAGGGGTTTGATTGCACATGCAAGTAAACACAGATCAGCGGTAACCACCAGAATGGTGGCAATGCAGCAGCAGGGGACTAAACAGGTGAATAATTCCTGCCTTTTGAAAAAAATATCCTGTAAATCTTTTTAAAGGAAGCAATCAGTGCTCAACTTTGGAAGACATCTTGTGTGGTACCAGTCCCAAAGAAAACCAACCCGATGGGCTACAATGACTACCGACCTGTAGCACTGACATCCCACCTGATGAAGGTCCTAGAGAGACTGGTCCTGACACACCTATACCCTCTAGTGTCCTCCACTCAGGGGTGACCCTGCCCCTTTCGCCTCCGGAGGCGAACTACAGAAAGCCGCCCCTCCCCCCGGAGGAGGGGGCGGAGCGCGAAGGGGGTGGGGTGAAGCAAATGGGCGGGGCTTAGCGGCATTCGCAGGCAGAGAGCAGGCACGGAGAGGACCTGCTCTATGCCTGAGCGTGAGGGAAGGCTGCTGGAGCAGCGCTGCTTCAGCGGCCTCCCCAATCCACCGCTCCGTGCTAAGCCAGTCCAGGACAGCTTGTCCTGGACTGGCTTAGGTAATCAAAAATGCCGCCATCCCTGGGGCCCTGACATAGCGCCGCCTGAAGCGGTAGCTTCAGGTCGCCTCATGGGAGGTGCGGCACTGCCTCCACTCTGGACCCCCTCCAGTTTGCCTATCGGCCGGGCATTGGGGTAGATGACACCATCATCCACCTTCTTCACAGAGCTCTCTCTCACCTGGAGAAACCCGGGAACACTGTGAGAATAATGTTCTTTGATTTCTCCAGTGCATTCAACACCATTCAGCCAGGCCTACTGAGGGAGAAGCTGAACCTTGGTAGTGTGGATCATCACCTGTCCAACTGGATACTAGACTACCTGACTAACCACCCTCAGTATGTGAGAGCCCAGGACTGTGTGTCTGACACTGTGATCTGTAGTACGGGGGCACCACAAGGTACAGTTCTTGCCCCATTTCTCTTCACACTGTACATTGCTGACTTTAGGCACAACTCATCCAGCTGTTACCTACAGAAGTACTCCGATGACTCTGCAATAGTAGGCCTTATCACTGATGGCGACGATAGGGAATACAGAGACTTAAACCGGGACTTTGTTGAATGGTGCCAGCAGAACCACCTCAGGATTAATGATGGGAAGACCAAGGAGATGGTGGTGGACTTTAGTAAATGGAGAAGTGCTCCGTCCCCGGTGGAGATCCAAGGGACATGCATTGAGATAGTCAGGACCTATAAGTATCTGGGCGTGATCCTCAACAATAAACTAGACTGGGCTGATCACCTGGAGGCGATGCACAGAAAGGACCACAGCAGACTCTACCTGCTCAGGAGGCTGAGGGCCTTCGGAGTCCAGGGGCCACTTCTTAGGGCCTTTTTCAACTCTGTGGTTGCTTCAGCCATCTTTTTCGGTGTGGCCTGCTGGGGGAGCAGTATATCAACCAGGGACAGAAATAGACTTGACAAGCTGATCAGGAGGGCCAGCTCTGTCCTGGGGAGCCCCCTAGACCCAGTACAGGTGGTGGGTGACAGGAAGATACTGACCGTGGTGACTTCCATGCGGGAGAACAAATCCCACCCTATGTATGGGACCTTGATGGCACTTGGAAGCACTGTAAGTGACCGTCTGCTTCACCTCAAGTGTGAGAAGGAGCGCTATCGCAAGGCCTTCCTTCCAACCGTGACCAGACTGTATAATCTGCATCAGTCCAAGCGAAGACACTCCGCACAGAAAACTAATGATTATGACATCTTCCTTCCTTTTTCTTCTGTTCCTTATCTGCTATGGACTCCTAGTATATCTTCTCTTCTCAGCATATGTGTGTCTACGTTTGTAATATACTACTGTGTATTATCCTGTATCTGTATTACTATGCTGCTGTAACATGCTGAAATTTCCCCAGTGTGGGACTATTAAAGGATTATCTTATTTTATCTTAATTTTGGTGCCTCATATGCTACATAGGCTCTGTATCTGTACTGTCAGGTAGGTGGTGTTAAGTAGGAGTAAGAAAGGGGTATTGATTCCAACTCTGACATTGTCTGTGTGGCTTGCGAACAGTGGGAACTACAGAAAATATTCCAATTGTGCCAGGAACAGTGTAGCTGCGCCTATTAAAAGACGCAAAGAGCTTAGGTTTGTGGAGGTGGTAAAAAAAATAATTATCTGTAAAGAATTAATAGTTTGCTTATTTGTCTAATACATGTAGAACTCTAGGATGTTTAAAACCACTTAAAGTCAGATGCTAGGAAGGGTGGGACAAATTATAGCAGCTAATTAACCCCTTAAAGCTGATACCACCTCTTTAATTACAGTACCTAGGATGTAATTAACCTATGAGCCTGAGTTCATTGCTTTTGGATAGGTGAACAGCTGAAAAATCACAATCCTAGCATTAGATGAATTCCATACTATGTATATAAGAGATTGTAACAGATTAACAAGAATAACAGCAGTAAATGAAGAGCTTGAGAGTGTCTGGAGAAACCAGTGTGGTGACTTGCAAGTCTTGGAGCACAGTAGCAGCTAGTATGTAAACTCTGGTGACCTGTATGTCACACACACTGATGGAATTTATTATAACTGTACATCAGGTTTCATCATCAAGGTGCAAAACTGTGATTTGGGTACAAGATTTATTTATTTGTTATGATGTGAGCTAGAGGGGGAAGGATCACATGGCCGAAATTTTTTTTTTGTAATTTTTGCCACATCTCAACATATTTGGTGTGTCTTCAATATGTATCTCAGCACTTCTCACATAAAAGGGCTTTTGTTATGTGAGCTTATTCACATCCACACTTGCACCCATGTCCGCCCGCTGGGTCTCCATCCTAATTCCCAGGGAAACTGCATAGAGGACGGCTTCCTGGAAGTCAGCTTTAAAACCCATTCATTTGAATGGGTTTTCAAAGCAAACTGCCAGTGTCCATATGCAGCCTCTCCGTGGGGAAACCATTTTTTTTTCTTTTCGGACCAACACAAAGTCCTGCATGTCCAACTTTGTGTCCTTGCAAAAAAAAAAAAAACGGTTTCCCCGCAGAGGGGCTGCATACAGACACCGGCAGTTTGCTTTAAAAAAATGAATATGTTTTAAAACTGACCACCAGGTTGCCGTCCCCTATCAAGCTCTTATACTTCTCCCTTCTGTTAAATCCACTCTTGACTTTGAAACAAAAAAAGCAGCATTTCCACAATGTGGGGCCTCAGCCGTACACTGCAAAGGGTGAAATCTGCAATGAAAATCCACATCAACTATGGTGCAGATTTTAAATCTGCTATGCTCAAATCTCATCCATTTTGCAGGGCCTTATTCACATATATGCACTTCACATATTATAGCTTCCGTATTTTTTACAAACGCCACATGAACTCATTTTTTCAATGTGTTTATTCAGGCAACAATTTTGTTTTGAAGACTAATCGTTCGCAAAAAAAAGCAAGATAAGCATGTTTTTTTTCCCCACAGGTTCTGAGGCATCACATGTATCATAAGTTTTTCATGTACTTAGAGAGATACAAAATATAGAAAATATAACACAAAAAGGTAACCTGCTTTTCACATACATGACAGCACATAAGCAGGTTGAGGTATTGGAAAAATGGCAGAAAATACTAATAAAAATGTTGAAGGTTATTCATAGAATTATAATTATTTGTATTTATCAATATATTATCAATAATTTAGCATTTAGTATATTATAAAATGTACTACAGACACAAAACCACTGTTCAGGTAAGAATTAGAGATGAGCGAGTACTGTTCGGATCAGCCGATCCGAACAGCACGCTCCATAGAAATGAATGGATGCACCTGGTACTTCCGCTTTGACGGCGGCCGGTCAACTTAACCTTAACCCCCCGCGTGCCGGCTACGTCCATTCATTTCTATGCGAGTGTGCTGTTCGTATCGGCTGATCCGAACAGTACTCGCTCATCTCTAGTAAGAATACATGTTCAGTTTTGTGATGCAGTTGTAATCAGGTTTGGATTGAAAAAATGAGGGGATGCACCATTTTCTTTTAGAAGTCCTCACCTTTGATGACCCATTCCTATTTTTGGCATCAAAAACTTGAAATACTTCATTGAAATACTGAAATATGTGTCCTTACCCTAACACTTTAAAAACACTGTTAAATTTCTGTTTGTGAAACCAACCTATAGGATATAGAAAACATAAGAAAAAACAATGCTTATAAAATATGGTAAATTAAAAATTCCACAAACATTTTTTTTAAAACACAAAGAGGTTAAGGCACCAAGCTGTTTTTTTGTTGCAGATTTTGCTGTGGTCTTGTAAGCCAAAGTCGAGATTGGATTGAAAACGAATCAGAAATATAAAATTCATATAATACCCTGTTTCCCCGAAAATAAGACACCCCCCCCTTCACCTTCTGGATCACATACAACCGGCAGTCATGCCGACACTCCGCTAATTGTTCCCCGCTTTGTTTGCGATTGTTCTTTTTCCACAAAATTATTTTCGATTGATTATTATTAGAGATGAGCGAACACTAAAATGTTCGAGGTTCGAAATTCGATTCGAACAGCCGCTCACTGTTCGAGTGTTCGAATGGGTTTCGAACCCCATTATAGTCTATGGGGAACATAAACTCGTTAAGGGGGAAACCCAAATTCGTGTCTGGAGGGTCACCAAGTCCACTATGACACCACAGGGAATGATACCAACACCCTGGAATGACACTGGGACAGCAGGGGAAGCATGTCTGGGGGCATAAAAGTCACTTTATTTCATGGAAATCCCTGTCAGTTTGCGATTTTCGCAAGCTAACTTTTCCCCATAGAAATGCATTGGCCAGTGCTGATTGGCCAGAGTACGGAACTCGACCAATCAGCGCTGGCTCTGCTGGAGGAGGCGGAGTCTAAGATCGCTCCACACCAGTCTCCATTCAGGTCCGACCTTAGACTCCGCCTCCTCCGGCAGAGCCAGCGCTGATTGGCCGAAGGCTGGCCAATGCATTCCTATTGGAATGCAGAGACTTAGCAGTGCTGAGTCAGTTTTGCTCAACTACACATCTGATGCACACTCGGCACTGCTACATCAGATGTAGCAATCTGATGTAGCAGAGCCGAGGGTGCACTAGAACCCCTGTGCAAACTCAGTTCACGCTAATAGAATGCATTGGCCAGCGCTGATTGGCCAATGCATTCTATTAGCCCGATGAAGTAGAGCTGAATGTGTGTGTTAAGCACACACATTCAGCACTGCTTCATCACGCCAATACTATGCATTAGCCAGTGCTGATTGGCCAGAGTACGGAATTCGGCCAATCAGCGCTGGCTCTGCTGGAGGAGGCGGAGTCTAAGGTCGGACCTGAATGGAGACTGGTGTGGAGCGATCTTAGACTCCGCCTCCTCCAGCAGAGCCAGCGCTGATTGGCCGAATTCCGTACTCTGGCCAATCAGCGCTGGCCAATGCATTCTATTAGCCCGATGAAGTAGAGCTGAATGTGTGTGCTTAGCACACACATTCAGCTCTACTTCATCGGGCTAATAGAATGCATTGGCCAATCAGCGCTGGCCAATGCATTCTATTAGCTTGATGAAGCAGAGTGTGCACAAGGGTTCAAGCGCACCCTCGGCTCTGATGTAGCAGAGCCGAGGGTGCACAAGGGTTCAAGTGCACCCTCGGCTCTCCTACATCAGAGCCGAGGGTGCGCTTGAACCCTTGTGCAGCCTCAGCTCTGCTACATCAGAGCCGAGGGTGCGCTTGAACCCTTGTGCACACTCTGCTTCATCACGCTAATAGAATGCATTGGCCAGCACTGATTGGCCAGAGTACGGAATTCGGCCAATCAGCGCTGGCCAATGCATCCCTATGGGAAAAAGTTTATCTCACAAAAATCACAATTACACACCCGATAGAGCCCCAAAAAGTTATTTTTAATAACATTCCCCCCTAAATAAAGGTTATCCCTAGCTATCCCTGCCTGTACAGCTATCCCTGTCTCATAGTCACAAAGTTCACATTCTCATATGACCCGGATTTGAAATCCACTATTCGTCTAAAATGGAGGTCACCTGATTTCGGCAGCCAATGACTTTTTCCAATTTTTTTCAATGCCCCCAGTGTCGTAGTTCCTGTCCCACCTCCCCTGCGCTGTTATTGGTGCAAAAAAGGCGCCAGGGAAGGTGGGAGGGGAATCGAATTTTGGCGCACTTTACCACGCGGTGTTCGATTCGATTCGAACATGGCGAACACCCTGATATCCGATCGAACATGTGTTCGATAGAACACTGTTCGCTCATCTCTAATTATTATTTTATTTTTTTTTTAAATGTAGACTGTGGACCCCACATACAACTCAGAATGTACATTTTTTTTGCCCTATCAGTATGTCTTTGGAGTATGGGATGGAAATCCATGCAAACACAGGGAGAACATACAAACACCGCGCAGATGGTTTTTTGCCCTTGGCGGGATTCGAACCAAGGATTCCAGCACTGCAAGGCCAACCACTGAGTCACCATGTGGCCTCTAGTATTGATGTACTTTTGTAACTGACCTGTTATCTTTACACTTTATGCCTCATTTCAGTGCTTTTCTGTGCCATCTACATAGCATAAGTTTCTTGCTTTGTACCTCTTCCTGTGTATACATTCTTGTAACATAAATGGTTGACAGACATGCACATCAAGGAAGACCCCTCTCCTCCAAAGGTACTGTAAATATAATTCTATGGTCTATTGGTTAGTTTTCTTCATTAGAGATCCTAAGATGGCCAGCAAACTTTGGATATCATCAAACAAGATGGGTGTATATTACTGCATAAAAGGCAATGGGCCCCCCCTTTCTTATACATTATTTAATCATTATTATTTCACTGGCACACCGCTTGCAGTTGCATTCGGTACTCTGTCCGGGTAGGGGGGGTCCTCATGCGGATTCCCCTGGACGGAATCCAAACGCAGATGTGAATGAGGCCTTGCAGCTGATTTATCTTTGGACTAGTGTATGTTTATACCACTTTTTTGTTGGCTTACATTGTCACAATTTTATAACACTATTTTGGTGCTATATGACACCTTTAAGTCATAATCCCTTTTACTGAGACTCCAAACTGACATGTCTACTAAGTCCAACATTTTAGCCGAAACTAGATGCACCAAAGATGCCCCACACTGAGTCGATAATGGGCCATGTTCACAATAGTGTCACTTCAAATAACTGTCTCCAGTTTTATACCACCCAGAATTGCAGAATTACAGCTTTCATATGCACTGATATCACAGTACAAGCTATAAAGAATAAAGATATCACAGACAGAATTGGGAATGTGATTTTTATATCAGCATGAAGTGCTGCATATAAAGCTTAGATCCCAACTATGTTATTCCCAACAAAAATCTCAGATTTTATATGACACTAGAACCACAGATGTAAGAGGTATAAAACAAATAAGGGCTAGTTCACATCCAAACCCCGGCCTCCGTTATACAGGTTTCAGTTTACGGCACGAAACTGGGCAGGAAACAGAAAACTGCAGTCATTTTTCAAACCCATTCATTTGAATGGGTTTGAAAAGTGTCCAGCCGTAAGTGCATTGTTATAGGTTGGACTTGATGGACTGATGTCTTTATCCAATCTCATCTACTATGTAACTATGTATGTGTGTGTTCTGTGCTCTCTGCGGCGAAACCGGTTGTTTTTATAACTGGATACATGGTCAGACATGCAGGACTTTGTGTCCGTTTTAAAAAAAACGGTTTCGCAGCGGAGAGCACAAAACGCTCACCAGCTTTCACGGCCAGACATGGTCTGCCAGGTTTCCGACTTCTGCCTGCAGAAGACGGAAACCTGAAAATGGAAATCAAGCACTGGTGTGAACCCCTCCACTTGGAAGCTGCTACCTCTGTCTATGCTGACAATGGATGTTCTGGAAACAAATTAGTTAGGCTAGGTTCACATTAGTGCCGATCCCTCCGACATTTGGGTTGGGCGGACCCCATTGAATATAACGGGGGGTCTGCAGTTTTTTCTCTGCTGATTTTTAGAGGTCTCTATGATGGAGTGTTGCTAGGGAGAACTTTAGTGCCTATTTTCTAACATAAATGTTACACCTGAACAGTACTGGCTGAATTGTGTCTTGTATGTAGATAATAGATAGATTTTGTTGTTTCAATGTTAAGGCCCTTTAACATGGGCCAATTATTGGGAACTACTAATCCTAGGAATGGTTGTTACTGATAACCTGCAGATGTGGAATAGATTTGTATGATGGTGCCGAATTTGAGAAACATGCAAGAGATAAAGGTAGTAAGGACTGAGCAGAGGTATCTCAGAGACACAGAACAAACTGCAAAAGCCCAATAGTACAGCTGAGTTAGTCAAGTATAGCTGGTGATATGTTAAGAGATGATAATCCGTGTACATTGTGTAAACAGATAAGGAATTAAATGTTCATGTTTTTCCTAGTCAGCAGAGTGCCAGAACACAGATGTATAGAAGCTAATGATTGCAAGATGGTATATAGTGTAATGTATGTTCCCAAGGGAGTGTATAATGGTCACTCACAGTACAGATAGGGGGTTATTGTGTTCTGCACGTAGGATTGTGTTAATCTATTTTTCTGCTAACTTGCTTCTAGACTCCCTACAATCTGGTTTCCGCGCTCTGCACTCTACTGAGACGGCCCTAACAAAAGTCTCCAATGATTTCCTGATGACTAAATCTAATGGTGACCTTTCTTATTCTTCTAGATCTCTGAGCAGCATTTGACACTGTTGACCGTCAACTCCTCCTATGCTCTGCTTTGTTGGCCTCATGAATACTGCGCTCTCCTGATTCTCCTCTTATCTCTCAGACCGCACTTTCAGTGTATCATTTCAGGGCTCTCTCTGTTCCCCTTGCCTTGCTCAGTCTTAGGCCCCCTGCTCTTCAATCTCTACACATCCCCCATTGGACTATCACCATATTTGTCTTCCGGTACAATCTTTATGCTGATGACACCCAATTATTATATGTGTCATCACCCGTGACACCCGTGACATCACCCCTGCACTAATACAGAACACCAGTAACTGTCTCTCTGTTGTCTCAAATATCATGTCCTCGCTCTATCTGGAACTGAATCTCTCAAAGACTGAACTACTGCTGTTTCCACCATCTAATAGATCTATCCCTATTATATCCATTACTGTCTCTGGCCTTAACTATAACTCCTAGGCAGCATGCCCGATGCCTCAGGATTGTGTTTGACTCAGATCTTTCCTTCACCCCCCCATCTAATCAGTCGCACGCTCATGTCATCCCAACCTCAAAAACATCTCTAGAATCCGTCCTTTCCTTTCCACAGATACAATAAAGACATTTATTGTCACCCTGATCCACTCTCGCCTTGACTACTGTAACTCCTTACTAATGGGTCTTCCCCTCACTAAACTCTCCTCTCTACAATCTATTCTGAATGCAGTGGCCAGGCTCATCTATCAGGCTAGATGCTACAGCGATGCCTCTGGTCTTTGTCAGTCACTACATTTTCTGCCTATTCATTACAGAATACAAAATAAACTTATCACCCTCATCCACAAGGCTCTCCATAATGCTGCACCTCCCTACATTTCCTCCCTCATCTCTGTCTACCGCCCCAAACCGTGCTGTCTGTTCACTCAATGACTTAAGACTAACATCCTCTATTAAGAGAAAACCAAAAGAGGGAAGGAGTACTCAACATGGCACTAATTGTTATAAAATTACAAATTTTTATTAGAAAATATCATGAATACATACAACGATAAAGGGCAGATACCATCAGACAAGGGTAAGGTCTGAGCCCAAGGCAAGAAATAACCTAATAGTACGGCATGTTTAAAAGAATAGAAAATACAGTTATCAAGAGTGCAACAATGTTATATAGATATTATAATAATAATATTAAAAATAAATTTTATTTATATAGCGCCAACATATTCCGCAGCGCTGTACAATTTGTAGGGTTCAAATACAGACAGAAAGATACATAACAAAGAAATAGTCATTTCACACAATGGGACTGAGGGCCCTGCTCACAAGAGCTTACAATCTATGAGGTAGAGGGGGTGACACAAGAGGTAGCAGGGGCGGCATTGCTTATACAGTGGTCAGACAATGTTGTAATAGAGGTGACTGTCATTACATAAACATAAAACTTTATGAGCCGTCACTAGTCCTGTCCTTTAACATGTGGATGGAGCTTGGACACATAAAGTTAGCCTGAAATGGCATATCATGTGGGGTAATGTGGGAGCGGGGACAGAGGAGGGTTACATTTTGGGGATTCTAATTATACTATGGCAGATGAGTCCAAAAAATAACCAATCACTGAAAATTTCATAAGCCAGAAGGACCAATCACTGAGAATTTAATCATCCTAAGTAGGTGTATACAAAATCACATAGTAATTGGAAAATAGTACAAAAAAATGATACAGATATTGGACAAGGAGATTCAATGCCTATATTAGAGTCTGTTATATATGTTGACATTGCATTCCTAAGTGTCCACATATACAGCATAACATGCACCATAAATATAAGCATGTATTATTTTACACAAGTATTGACCATATATATCAAGAGGTAGAGTACATATATAAATAACCAATGATATGCTGTATAAATGTGGCGAGTGCTACAAACACTCAATGACTCAATCACTAATGGCAGAAAACAAAGTAATATCAGTGATATAGTAATGCAAGAGACATTGCACAGTAGTAAGTACTCATAACATTTCTATCAGAACAGGGATAATATAGTCCCAATGGACTCTAGCCACCCACATGGCGTCCCGCCACAAAAAAGCACTGCAGGAAAAATCGTGGCGGCAATGCATTGTGGTTCTTCTCACAGCTCTTTAGACAGAAAGCTCACAGAGGTTACCTCTGCAGACTTTCTGTTTCAGTTATACCTAGGGGGAAACCACCAGCATTTCCGGAGGTATAATTGACGTGCTGCAATTGCCAAATGCCTTTAGTTTTGAGTGATTACTGGCTTCTCTGGGAGCTCCTGCTATCCTCTGCATTTGTTTACATGAGTAGCTTCCTGTTATCTTAGCCTACAACTACCATGATGCATTTAAATTCAGTTAGATCCCCTACAACCCCCCCTCCCTTGATTCCCTAGCTAGCCTGTGGACTACTAGCCCTATCTATCTAGCTAACGAATTCATTTCCTCAACCGATCATACTTCATGCCTTCTCATCCTGGAGATGACTTTGGGGTACCACTGTCTCCTCTTCTGCCTGGGATCCGGAATTGGCACGTGCACAATAGAATGCTGGCAGAAGCCATGCATGCGCAATACAACACTGCTTCTTTTTGCTTCTGACAGCATTCTGTTGCGCACTGGCTCAGGCTAGCTTGTGAAGGAAGCAATGCCCAATAGAAAAAGAGGAAGTGAACGCTGGTGAATATGAGGGAGGCGGGGGTCAGGGGGGGGGGAGAGAGGAGTACTGGTGGCCTCCCATTTACAGAAACACCAAAACGGAATGTCACCAGGAAATCAAAAAATGTGCTTGGGGTGGTCAAATGACCGCCCAAGGTATATGGGTAAATATAAATTTTTTTTAAAAGGGAGTAAATTAGAAGTTGGGCGAGGGGAGGGGGTTTAGCATAGTGCTAAAAATTTGAATTTATCTTGGACAACCCCTTTAAGGTCAGAGCCCCACGCTGCGAAAACACAGTAGTTTGGCTGCAGAAATGCAGCAGAAAAAACCCTGTGTTTTACATTACCTGCAAAGTGGATGGGATTCTGGCTAATCCCTTTTACACATTGCAGAAAAAAATATACAGTGGAAATTTTGCAATTTCAAAAATGCGAGTATTTTGGTAATCGCAGCATGTCAATAATATCTATGGATACTCTGGCATTTAACGTATAAGTATAATAGAGGCAGAAACTTTGCAAAGGAAAACTTTGTGGACTTTGGGTGCATTCACACTACTGATACGCTGCCTGATTCTGAACGTTAACCCCTTCCCGCCGATGGCATTTTTTGATTTTCGTTTTTCGTTTTTGACTCCCCTCCTTCTAAACCCCATAACTTTTTTATTTCTCCACTCCCAGAGCCATATGACGTCTTAATTTTTGCGGGACAAATTTTTCTTCATGATGCTACCATTACTTATTCTGTAGAATGTACTGGGAAGCAGGAAAAAAATTCAGAATGGGGTGGATTTGAAGAAAAAATGCATTTCTGCGACTTTCTTACGGGCTTTGGTTTTACGGCGTTCACTGTGCAGCCAAAATGACATGTCCCCTATATAGTGTGTTTCGGTACGGTTCCATGGATACCAAATTTATATGGTTTTATTTACATTTTGACCCCTAAAAAAAATTCCAAAACTGTGTTAAAAATTTTTTTTTCTAAAAGTCGCCATATTCCGACGGCCGTAACTTTTTTATACATAAGTGTACGGGGATGCATAGGGCGTCTTTTTTTGCGGGGCCGGGTGTACTTTTTAGTTCTACCATTTTCGGGAAATGTTATTGCTTTAATCACTTTTTATTCAAAATTTTATCAGAATCAAAACAGTGAAAAAAAGGCGGTTTGGCACTTTCGACTATTTTTCCCGCTACTGCGTTTACCGAACAGGAAAAATATTTTTATAGATTTGTAGAGCGGGCGATTTCGGATGCGGCGATACCTAACATGTATATGTTTCACAGTTTTTAACTACTTTTATATGTGTTCTAGGGAAAGGGGGGTGATTTAAACTTTTAATACTTTTTATATTTTTTTTATATTTTTTTTACTTTTTTTTTTAACTTTTTTTTTTGCATTTATTAGACCCCTTAGGGGTGTTGAACCCCAGGGGGTCTGATCACTAATACAATGCATTACAATGCTAATGCATTGCAAAAAATCATCCTTTCTTTTGCAGGCTGCATAGACCAGCCTGCAAAAGAGAGGATTTGCAGACAAGCCTGGGAGCCTGTACAAGGCTCCCAGCTGTCATGGCAACGGGACGTCGGCCCTGGAGCATGCTCCAGGAGCCGGCGATCCCGGGCAAAATGGCGGCGCCCATGCGCCGCCGGGAAAATGGCGCCTCCGGCGCCTTTGACAGCAGCGCCGGAGGGGTTAATGCCTCCGATCGGTCCGGGGACCGATCGGAGGCATTAGAGCCGGTTGTCTACTGCTTAAAGCTCCCGGGCGGTCGCCATAGTTACAGACCCGACATGCGCCATACTATTACGGCGCATGTTGGGAAGGGGTTAAAACACGTTCAGAATCAGCGCGTATAAAGCAGATCCCATTCATTTTTGCCACTGCAGTTTTCACAGAAAGACAGGTGAGAGGCGTCTCTCTAGCATATATACCAAACGCAAAGTGAAGACAGGATGTGAAAAGAGCCTTGTACTGAATCCTTGCAGACACAGTTTTTCAGCCAGTATAAACATGGAGAGAGAGTCAAAGTCGAGCCGATAGTAACGGCTGTGGGACATTTTATTGCAAAAGATGTCAGATAATAGTATCTTGTTTCAATCATAAAAATGGTCTACTCCACTGTTAAATTTGCGAAACAACTGTATATATTAGAATAACAGGCAAAGACTAATCTTTCTGAAGGTCACGTCAACCTATTATCTGAGGGGTCAGGAACAGTTTTCTAACGGACAGATGATAAGACTGATAAGATATAACATAGTAAAGGAGAAATAAAGATTCATTATTTTATTTTTTACACAGTATTAGAATGTGAAACTTTTTCCATTTCCAGACTACTAATGTTCATAGCAGTGGTTGTGTAAGCACAATAGACGTTATAAAGATATACAGACACTATGGGACACCATATAATGAACGTGTTATTGGTGCCAACATTTCCGGGGACTTAGGTGAGCTCTTCACTAAAAACAACCTCCCTCTACTCCGTGCAGTCTGGCCTGACCTGAATCGGTGGTCCAAGGGTACTTACACGTGGTTTGGCTGCTGTGCCATCTACAAGATGAATGTCATGCCTAGACTGCTCTACTTACTCCAGACTTTGCCGATACATATCCCTTTTTCAAATTACTGTACAGGGACCTCCAGCACTTTGTCTGGCAAGGCAAACGTCCCAGGCTGGCCCGTTCGACTCTTACTCTACCAAAGCTGTGGTGGGATGT
This sequence comes from Leptodactylus fuscus, assembly GCF_031893055.1. Classification (NCBI taxonomy): domain Eukaryota; kingdom Metazoa; phylum Chordata; class Amphibia; order Anura; family Leptodactylidae; genus Leptodactylus; species Leptodactylus fuscus. The sequence goes on along the minus strand of NC_134266.1, from coordinate 219,817,118 downwards.
GAGACTTCCTGATCCCCGTTGATACTACGAAGCTTCTTTGCTACACAGGGTGCTGGATTGGCGCCACCACTCCCCCTTCAAACAATGGATCTCTATGGAGGGCTCTTTCTCGAGACTCCCCCTTCATCTGCTCCCCTGGCTGGACTTAGTTCCCTCCCCTTCTTTGCGCTCGCATCCTACTATCGGTCCCACTCTTAAGGTATGCGGAGCACTCTTCCGCAAGGACAGGCTCTCCCCCTCCCCTTCTCCCATGTTTCCCATCCTGGGCAACCCCGCCTTCCCTGCGGGGCTCTCTCTGGGACCATTATGGCAGTGGTGTGAGGCGGGTATGCAGAGAGCTATGCATTTCCGCTCAGGTGGCGCCTGGCGTTCGCACAGGGACCTTCTCGCGGATCCAAATCTCCCTTCCCTGGGCCCCTGGTGGGTCTTGCAACTTTCCCATTTTCTCTTGTCGTTGCCCGGCTCTGTTGGCTTCGACAGTCCCCTCACGGGCTTTGAGAGGGCCTGCTCCGGTTCTGGTCTTCCTCTGGCACTCTCTGTCAGAGTTCTACTTGCTTTTGGTCTCCCCTCCTCCAGGCCACAGACCCTCCTTCCTGTGTAAATGGGAGGCGGACTTGAATTTATCTTTCACGGACTCAGGAGGCGGGCTACAAGATCCTCACTAGGTGGTACCATGTCCCATCTAAGTTGCATAGGTTCTTCCCGTCTTCCTCTCCAATGTGCTGGCGCTGTGGCGCGGAGGAGGGGACGCTTTTGCACAACTTCTGGGGCTGTCCGGCGGTGAGGGAGTTCTGGGATGGAGTTCACCGTTTGCTCTTCCAAATTTTTCAGACTACCCTTCCCCATTCGCCAGCCCTCTTCCTGCTACACCTCTCGGATGTTTCTTCCCGTGCCTATCACAGATCGGCTTTGCGACACATGACTAACGCCGCTAGGGCGTGCATCCCAGCGCTCCCAATCCACCATCTCTCCGTCACTGGATCCACAAAGTGGAGGATATCCAGTACATGGAGGATTTTACGGCCTCCATACAAGACGCTCATGGGGCGTTCATGGATGCCTGGACACCCTGGATCCTTTTCCAGGGCTGTCAGTCTTATAGAGACGTGATGTCCTGAAGCCGTGTGGTAAGCTGGTTTCCCCTCTGTTGGGGGTTGGAGTCCCCCACTCCTTTTCTCCCCCCCCCCTTTTTTTTTTTCTTTCTCTTCTTCTCTCTCCTTCCCTCCCCCTCTCTTTTCTCCACCTGCTCTCCAGACAGTATTGGGGTGTTTTTTTGCTTGATTGTATTTGAGCTGCCCTGTTATTGTGCTGCCTGTTCTGTACTGTTTCGCATGCGGCGCTTTTATGGTTCTTTGGGCTCGTCTGTGCAACTGTTCTGTGCTATTTTATATTGTGTTTGTTTCTTGTTCCTTTAAATAAAGAATTTATTTAAAAAAAAAAAAAAAACAACATACTTTGAGCATATTGTGTTTAAAAAAAATGCCATGGACTCAAAAAGTACCAGAAGTGAAGGAAAAAAGGCACATGAATGTACTGCTTGTAGAGAATGTCACAATTCCCTATTGCCTTACAGCTTCCATCTGGCTGCAGATTTTTTTCCACAAAAAAAGAAATGTTTTTTCCTAAAAATTATACATGTTGAATGATAATGTAGAAGTGGTGACAGAGGAGGGTTCATTTTATGGCTTCTAATTACGGAACAGAAGGGCATTGTGATAGACCTGTCTGAAAAGATTTCTACTGTGCCTGAATCATATTGAAATATTCATATAGTTCTGCCCCTTTTTTGCCCTAGTTTTTTGTGTATACTGTCTGATTGTCCGGGATAGAGCAGGTGTCCAGAGAAGTGGTGCAACTCGGGAGAAGTCTTGTATATGAGCGTGGGAAGTTCTGATAATTGAGGATGTAAGACTTAGGTCATTGAGTGAATGGAGAGCAGGGGTTGGGCAATAGACAGAGATGAGGGAGGAAATGTAGGGAGGTGCAGCATTATGAAGAGCCTTGAGGATGAGGGTGATAAGTTTATAGTGTACCCTTCACAAAGGTCACCAATATTTTTAGCATGTAAAACCCCTTTAAGTCATTTTGACACAATTTTGGAAGAATGCTTGGGATCATGAAAGATCTGGTAGCGCCCAAACTTTAGCCTGGCTATCTTCAGATGTTGTTTCAGTATCCTCACATACTCTTCCTTCCATCTGCCATCTGTTTTTTGAAGTGCACCAGTCCCTCCTGCAATGAAGCAACTCTATTAGGTCAGGTTGATATACTGTAGGTCGTTTTAGTGTTGATAATACTTCTCTACCTGTTTCCTAAAGTATGTATATAAGGTTGGCTTGCTTTATATTTCTCACAACCAAAAAAGTTAATCTCTAAGAGAAAGAAGGCGCCCATTCCTAAGCCACATGATGGCTGAATGATTCCATGGTGTTTAAACTTGTATACTGTCACTGTCAATTTAACGGATGTATATAATATCTTCAGGTGACTGGAAAGTGCTCTCAAGGATGTACGAGATTCCTGAAGGTTCACAGTTGCTAATGTCTTGGCTGGCTTATTTAGATTTTTCTATAATGTTAAGCAAGGTGTGTCTTGAAAGTGGGCCTTAAAATACTTCCACAGCTAAACCTCCAATTATATCAAATTAGCATTTGCCCGCGACTTCGTCTGTTGTTGTTTGCGTCGCCCCACATATACGAGTGCAATTGGTGCTGGCGATGTTGCGCCCGCGTCTCGGCTGTGTGACATCTCTGTATATGAGCAGAATATGCCGTTGTTCCCCGGGCCCCCAACTCTCTTGTCGCACCCCCCCAACCCCCTCCCCCGCAGCCCCCCCTCCAGTGCGCTCCCGGGCCTCCCAACACCCCCCCCCCCATGTGTCCCTCCTTATCGCGCGTCCCCGGCAACCCAATCCCTCCTCCTGCGTGGCCCCCCTACCGCATGCCCCTGCCTCCAAACCCCCATTCCGCTGTAAAGCTTGCGCTGCCCACACAATGTCGCGATCCTATCGGAGAACGGCTCAAGGTCCTGTGATGACGTCATCTCGGGTCCTTGAGCCCTGTGTGAACACGACTTTGGCATTAGCGGTCACGAGGTCTGGGCATTTACCGGCATACTACATAGCCTATGTTTCATTCCAGGTACCAATCTATGGGCCAAATGTCAGGCAAATCTATGCAGCCGTTTTTGCGTGATTGAGGAACAAACATCCAAACACACAAACTTTCACATTTATAATATTAGTAGGATTACGTCATCTAGCCTGTCAGATACTTCTAGAGCCATCACCTGATTTTCCAAGGCACATTTAACTTGGTGTATATAAGCTGTTGAGCCACTAGGAATGTGTTGAAAGAAAGAAAAGCTTAAATAAATCTTTGTCTTCTATTATTCTGACATTCCACTTTCTTAAAATAGAATAATGATCTAATGGATCAAAGAAAGGGAATGTAAACTAGGAATAAATGTCAAGAATTTTGAAAGATGGAACTTTAATGAATGTGGTTAAAGGGGCTCTATCATTGGAATAACGTGTTTTTTTGATATTCACATGCCTGAATAGCCTTTAAAAAGGCTATTCAGGTGCTGCTACTCTTCTTTTAAAAGACCCCCCAGTTTTTATTACCGGTAAAACCGATATGTAAATGAGCCAGTCCGTGCACTCTGGATGTTCCTCCAAGCCTCCATGCACCCCCCTGCGTCATACCTTCAATCCGCCCCCTCTTTTGTTTGTGCTCCAAAAATTCCTCCTCTCTCCATGTAACTGCCTCCAGCATCTCTCAACTCGCTCCTGAACATTGAAATCTCAGGCATGCGCAGTAACGCTTCCTTCTGAGCGCTACTGCACATGCCCGAGCGCCATTTTCTTGTGTGCTTTCTTCCACTGTCCACAAGGAAATGGCGCCCGAGATTTCAATGTTCAGGAGCGAGATGAGAGACGCTGGAGGCGGTTACACGGAGAGAAGAGGAGGAATTTTCAGAGTACATACAAAATAGGGGGCGGTTTTAAGGTATGACGCAGGGGGGTGCATGGAGGCTTGGAGCAACACCCAGGGTGCATGGACTGGCTCATTTACATATCGGTTTTACCGGTATGTAATAAAAATGGAGGGATCATTTTTTTAAAAAAAGAGTAGCACCACCTGAATATCCTTTTTATGAATATCAAAAAACATGTTATTCAAATGATAGAACCCATTTAGGGTGTATGACTTCTACTGAATATACAGTATATGTAGCAAAATATATAAAACAGAAATAAAATGTTTGCCTATTTGTTAGTTAGCCTGGGTCACATAGGTTAATTTTTAACTTGTGCAAACATTAGTCCACCACAGGGCTGACCTGAGCATAAACTTGTATGCTCACGGTGGAGTCGTGGAATATAACTGCAAATAGAATGATCCTTGGTAGACAGCTCTCCAATGTCTATGAGCAGCTAATGATTTTACAAAAAGGTGACAGAGAAAACCAGACTCCATTTAAGGGGAACCAGTCAGATAGTTTTCTACCCTAAACCTACCCCATATGTGCAATATCAAGTAATGCCATTTCCCATGTGTCTCTCACTAAGATTTCTGTTGTCATATAGGCAGGTTATCAGTGTCGCACCTTCCATGAGGCGACTTGAAGCGACCGCTTCAGGCGGCGCTATGCCAGGCCCCCGGGGGGGAGGGGGGGGGCGGCATTTTTGCTGACCTAAGCCAGTCCAGGTCAAGCTTAGCGTCAACAGATAAAATGGGAGAGACACCGAGCGCCAATATAGTGTAGTAATTATAAACACTCTTGGTGATGATATGTAGTTAGTCTCTTACCTATTGGTGTTGTGAAATAGTCACAACTCCATATGAGCATATAAAAGGTGTTAAAGCAGCAGCTCTTTTCCTTACACTGTGAAACAGCGTGATGCAATGATAGGTGATTCCTCAGGCAAGCCCGACAGGAGTGGAGGAGTAGGGAGTAAGCGCGCACACCAAAGTATGATGGCAGAAGCGAAGCAGCATATTGGGGCAGAAGCGAAGCAGCATATTGGTATTCACCACTACACAGGCAGAAGCGAAGCAGCATATTGGTATTCACCACTACACAGTTTGTATCACACTTGAGAAAGGGCAGATGCCCGAAACGTGTCGTGTTTAATAAACTGTTCAAGATCATACTTTGGTGTGCGCGCTTACTCCCTACTCCTCCACTCCTGTCGGGCTTGCCTGAGGAATCACCTATCAAGCTTAGCGTCAACGTCTCGGCAGCCCGGCACGGGAAGCGAGCGGTGGATTGGGGAGGCCCTGTGGACGCAGCGCTGCTCCACCGGCCTCCCCTCACGCTCAGGCAGGACCTCTCTCTGCCTGCTAACGCCGCCCCGCCCCCTTCGCTCCGACCCGCCTCAGGCGGCATGAAAGCTAGGTTCACCCCTGCAGGTTATAATTACACTTTTAGAACTTTAGATTAGCCTACCCAAATTTACCTGCCAAATTGCCCTCCTTCTGCCTGACACCGCCCTCCTGACAGTACTAAATAGAATACTAGACACCAAAACTAAAAGCATTGATTGCTCAGGAACAGTGGGGGCTAGTGAAAAAATTACAACAGTGCCAAAATCAGCAGAGCAGCATCTATTGGTGTAAAGAGATGGACTGGATGGAAGTGGTTGAGTATGCCAACAAAAAGTTTTAAAAGCTTATAAGTTGACCTTTCAGCAACAACAATCTTAAGTGAGGGTCATCATAGGAAAGGTCATTACATGATGCTGCACATACTGAGGTTTAGTTTTTTGAGCAGAAAAAAACACCTGACAGATTCCCCTTTAAATAGTTCCCCTTCACTGCTGGCTGTGGGCTAACTGAGCTAACCTGGGGCTTCATTTGATCTACCACAGTAGATTTATTTATCAAAATGATTTAGAAGCCTCATAACGTAGTGTTTTATATGAAGTAATAGTGAGATAATACTGAAGGACCATGTGTGAATGAGTCCCTAGTTGCATTAATATGTGTATAATTCCAATACTGTGAAGTTATAGTATATGCATTCCCGGTACTGTAAATATTACAATGTGTACATCATCCTTTACAATGATATTACTGCTTATTTTCTTTGAGATATGACAGCGCTGTGTATTATTCATGTGATATGATATTACTAAGTACAATGTACCTGACATTTATGCCTTTGCTGTATCATTACTGTGTTCATTATTCACATGCTTTAGCATTATTGTCCTGAAGTGACATCAACACTATTCATTCCTGTGCTGTGATTCTATTCTGTTTATTATACCTGTACTATGACATTACTGTGTACCCAGGAGATATCATCTTGTGCTTAATACCTGTACTCTGACTCTTTCTAATATTCCTGTGCTTTAATATCTGTTTGCATTTTAATGTAATGTGCTGTTACATTTTTTATGGCCTTACTTGTTCTTTTAATCTAATTGTAGTACAAATTGGAGATCTATGTCATGTAAGATTAACCTATTATTAGGCCCTCACGCACCTAGTATATAGGAAGAGAACATCCTGTAGGTGTATGCTGGACCAGTGTCATTCAAATTCCTTTTTTTCATTACTATATAAGTAAAGTAGAGTGTACTACACTTACCTATGCAGAACGGGACAGTAAAAATGTGATATACATTATTTACCATGGGTGCCCTTGTGCGATGTCTTACTTGTGAACCTAACCTATATATGCAGAGCCTTAGGTCTCACTGACACATCCCATGGGTGGTATTCAAAGATAGCGCCCCACCCTGTTCACTTGCAGATGTGAAAAGAAGATCAACATTTTTTTTTCTGTATTTTTTACATCTGTGGATATGTGAAAAATGGATCCCAAACAGATGTCATCCATTTTGGGGGGTTTTCACGGTCCATAGACCGTGTTTTGTGACATCACTGTGGCTTATTACTCTCGTGTTGTGACATCTATGTTATTATGTCCATTTTTTGTTAAGATTTTAATGCGTTTTTTTGAGCAGAAGTCAGGACAGGGCCGATTTAATACATTAGGGGACCCAGTTCAAAGGTTTCATAAAGTATGCATCCCCCCCTCCACATAGCTTATTGTCTCCTTAAATGGCCCACACAATATAGTGTCCCCTGAAGTAGCCCCCATATAATGCCCTCTCAGTGACTATTCAATCAATTTATTACATACAAATTAAAAAATATACTCATATTATACTCATCTAACTCCGTTCTCCTGGAGTTGGCTACAGGTTCTGGCTGTAGTGATGTCTGCAGCTCATCGCTCATAGCTCTGTGCTCCACCGACATTAACTTTATCTGCATCCTAAGGATGAGTATAAAGTTGAAAGCGTGACCCAGGATCAGAACCAGCCCAGAATTCCTAGATCCAGCATCATAATATCACCGGAGAAAGTAAGTCAAAATAAAACTTCCACAAAAACCCCTTTAACACACCTTTACATAAACTTACTCTTTATGCTTTAACACCCCTCCTCCCCATTTAGACTGCAATTTTTTACTTTATGATTCTCGCCCCCAGCCCCACATAGAGCAAAATTGAACATTGAAAGTTTTACTTCTTTTTAAACATCCCCCCACCTCTTGCCAGACCAATGACCTTCTGGACGCAGCACATGGCAGTGGGGAAGGGGTCTTGGCATGTGTGAGGGAAGGAGACAATCATCTGTTGAGAGCGCTGCACTGATTCTTGCTCAGATGACGTTTGAGAATGTTGCTTTACACTTGCCGTTCTGAGCACCAATAGCTGCAGTGCTCTCATCTATTGCAGACAAGGGTGAATAATCAATTTTAGTGAAAAGGGTTGATGAAAAGGTACCTTAAAGTAACATGGCTTTCTGCCCAAAACAGTAGGCAAAGTGTGTGATTGTCGCCCTCAAACAGGGTCAGCTAAGGGACCCTCATTACCATAAGGCCTGTTGTAGAAGCAGCATTAGCCCTATGGTTAAAGCGGCCCTAAGTCTAGAATTGTTTTCATAGAAATAAGACATATAAAGAAAGTACTTATACTTCTCCCTTTTGCTAAATCCACTCTTGACCCCCCCCCCAAAAAAAAACTGCGAAATGTACAAAAAAAACCCACACTTCTTCCACAATGTGTGACCTCAGCTTAAAGCTGACTTTACACGAATGTAAGTTAAGTCTGCAATTATGGGTTTTCAATTGCGGACCATTTGCGGACACATTGTATTCAGTGCGGCCTCTTACACCACCGGATATTTTATCCGTGGTGTGTCGTGCCTTGACCGGGGTCTGCACTGAATACCACAGGTCCACAAAGTCACGGACATCACGTGCACGGACTCATTTTGCAGATGGACATGGACGTCTATGGAATGACTGAAATAGTGTTGCTGATCAGCAAATTGCGGACCGCAAAAACCACTACTGTCATGTAAGACCGGCCTAAAAGCTCCCCATGTGCTAAAAACAGTAGAAATAAAATAACATAACATAACTCACCTGCCAGGCTCTCCATTTCCAGATGTTCCCATCTTCTGTTTACAGGTACCAGCTCACTGCAGAAGCCAGTCAGTCACATTATTGAAGAGGTCACTGCTGAGGCTTGTGGCTACAGAGGAGACCTAAATTTAGCCTCATCTAACATAAACATGTTTTGTGCTTTCACATAAGTGTTTGTATTATCCCTGACATTTGATATGATGGTGTATATGATCCCTCAGTGACACCCCTGTATGTCTTGTCTCCTGGCTGACACATCACTTTTCCTCCTATGCCGCTACATAACTGTTCATTACATATATTGTTCCACTCATTTCAGAAAAAAATCCTCAGCAGAAAAACTGCATTTTCCCTATAGGTTTTATAGGGGCAGAAAGTCCAAAGAGAAAAACTCCTTAGTGGAAGAAAACAAAATATGCTTCTGGTGAGTTTTTCTGCTGCATCTTGTAGTTGCAGCTTGCTATGTGGGGCCGTAGCCTAATGTTGGGTGCACACAACCGTATGCTAACTGGCTGCCATTAATGAATGACACAGGCAGTGCACAGGGGACACATGGAAGTCATCATATGCCGCCCATGCACTGCCTGTGATTCTGTAGCCCCAATGAATAGGAGCTGCAAAAACAGGGCCACAAAATCAAATAGGAATAGGACTTGTTCCATATTTTGCGGCCCGGACTGTCAGCCTCCACACATAACCATGTAATTCACAATCATGTGTACGTGCCCATAAAAATGAATGGGTCATTGTGCTATCTGGGAAAAACCCTGATAGCACACTGACCATTCACACAGTTGTGTACAAGGGGGCTTAGTCAGGATGTTTTCAGTTAGTCTGTCCATATCCATGCCTGTCAATGTGTCATCATGTAAGCTATGAGCTGGTGTAGATTTCCTAGTATAAATTATAGAAAGTCTGTAACCCGCGCCTTTCTTGATAACAGGGATCAAGTGAATGGACCCTGAGCTGCAATAGATGGCATGGCTGCTACACAGTGTACAGAGCCATTTGCTTCCAGCTCTATACACTCTGCTCTGAATAGCTGGTTGGTAGGAAATCTGAACCCCCACCAATTCAATATTGATGAACCATCCTATGGGAGGCTATCAATATCTACCCTTTTGACTGAAGACACACAATTGGGGTCAGGGGTAATAGGGTAATTCATTCATCTGTTAAATAAATTGTTTTGTGTAATATAGTTGTAAAGTCGTGATTTGCGACTTTTTAGAGCCACTTGCAACCAAAATATTAATTAAATAAATAAATGCGATATTTGTGTCGGTCTCACCAATTCACAGAAAGTGGGCAGGGCTTCGCAATCACTCAATACACAATTCTCTTTTGTGCCTTATTTACTTTTGTGACATAAAAGAACAGCAAAAATGTATGCTAGCAAGGAACTTGCATAGTTTTCTGCCTACTCACAAGGATTCATGATGAGGCACAGCTTCATCATGAAGTAAGTGCATCCTTTGCTGGGGCAGGGAACATACAGACCACTGTGCAATACACTGGTATTTATGTATTCCTCCTTCCCAATTTAGTTTTTTGGTACAAATTTTGATGCCTTTTTTTTCAGCCAAAACCAAGAGTAGAATCAAAAGGAATGGGAAATATAAAGGAAGGACTTATATTTCTTCCTTATATTTCTTCCTTCTGATGAATTTAACAAATCGGCAACAAAAACTAAAAAGGCAAATTTATCATGACTTATACAGTATGCCAGTTTTCTGGCACATAAGGCATGAAAAAATACACAATTTTTTTTTTAAAAAAAATGGGCAGAGCAGGCAAAGATGAAGGTGGTCCATGGCAGGGCTGAACAAATTTATTGTGACATATAAGTTATGTACTATACAATCGACATGGGCGTAAGGTGGCAAATATAGTAGCTGCTATGGGGCCCAAACATTAAAGGGACCCCCACTAAGACCTAGGGAGCAATTAGCGACAGCTATGGATTATGGAAAACTGAATGTGTCTCCATTACTATAATGGGGCATCATAATGCCAGCATGTCACATCAAAATGATTTCTTTATATGCTGTGATGTCATAATTTGCAAAGTGATAGTTTTATGTATGCATTATCCCTTTATTATGATGTCATAGAAGGCATTATCCCTATACTGTGACATAACAGTGTTTATTATCTCTGTACCGTTGTATCACTGTCTGCATGATCCCTGTACTGTGACATCACTGTGTGCATTATCCTTATTCTGTGACATCACAGTGTCTATTATCTCTGTACTGTTGTATCACTGTCTACATGATCCTTGTACTGTGACATCATTGTGTACATTATCTGTACTGTTATATTACTACATGTGATTCCTGTACCGTTGTATCACTGTGTGCATTATCCTAGTACTGTGACATCACTGAGGGCATTAGCCTGGTAATGTAAGGGAGAGCGACGGCCTCTGTCTTCTTCTCTGCCTCCCTCCTCTCACGCTCCTCTTCTCTTCTTCAGAAAAGCACAGACTGCGCATATCCGTTGGCCATTATCCTGTGGCCTCTCCCATTGGGAGTTTTCAAGCAGCACTGGAAACGCCCCCAGTGCTGTGAGAGAACTCATTTATATAAGGAAGAAAGAAGATATTCCTAAGGAACAGCAGCACGGATCAGAATAATAAAAGTAAGAGAAGAATAGCCTTTCTTAAGGCTATTCCTACATGTATTTAGTTTAAAAAGGGTATTCTAGTGATAGAATCCCTTTAAAGGGGTTGTCCAGGTAAAATTGGAGAACCCGTTTAATTTTAAATGAGCCCAGGGCAGTGAAAAAAAAAAAAAAAAAAAAGTATACTCGCCTTTCCACAGTGCTCTGGTGTCTTCCAGCGCAGTCTGGTCTTCTCAGTCCAGTGTTGATCTGTGTGTTAACTTTTAATATAAATTATAATAATAAATATTTAAGATGATCAAAAAACATCACCAATTTGAGTGCACAAAACAAACCGTGCTCCAGATAAAAGAGGAACGGTCTTACCCGGACCTACTGAAAGACGTTGTGGACTCAATTGGACTTGCAGATGAAGGGCTGGTGTAATTGTATCCTATCTCTCACCTATGTCCCACAATGACTCCTGTACTAACAAGGACAGTCCCCAGAGCTCTCCCTGTATCTCCCTAGCAAAGTAGATCTGTTTCCCGTATTTCTTTTCACGCGTTTCACGTCCCAACATGAGGTTATCTCAAGATCGGCTCAACTCTATTCATGTATATATCATACATGATCAGATACCGATCGGCGATCAAGCAAATTTCACAATTGCGATCGGGATTGGCTGGAAAATGATCAGAAATCGGATTTTAAAATCGATCCTGAAATCTCAAGATCGGCTCCAACCTAGTGTGGATCCATCCTAAAATGTAAGCAGGGACGGACTGGCCTGGCGGCCACCACAGTGATCACTCCAGTTTATAGACAACCTCTTTTAGGGGGATGTCTGGGCCAAAGTTTTTATGGCCACTTCACTGGTCTCCCCCAATACAGTGGTCTCTTCAGTGGTACCCCATAATGTATGGGGTACAGTGATGGGGCCATTATATTGTGTGGGAGCAGTGATGGGGCTGACATCCTGTGCGGAAGGGGGATGTTAAAATGTGTGGGGCATATTAAAGGGGTTGTGCAGGGCTAATCTTTTTTATGGCCTATGCTCAGCAAAGGAGATGGAAGATAGGTGAGTACCAGAGTTTTTTTTATGTTTTTCTCCCCCTGGGTCTCCAATTATTGTACTCTGGGGTCTGAAAAGACCCCAGAGTATAATAATTGTTTATGGGTGTCCACAGTGGGACATAATACTGTGTGCAGGAGCCACTATGGGGCATAATACTGTGTGCAGGAGCCACTATGGGGCATAATACTGTATGCAGGGGCCACTATGGCGGATGATACTGTGTGGATGGGCCACTATGAGGGATAATACTGTGTGCAGGGGCCACTATGGGGGATAATACTGTGTGGATGGGCCACTATGGGGGATAATACTGTGTGCAGGGGCCACTATGGGGGATAATACTGTGTGGATGGGCCACTATGGGGGATAATACTGTGTGCAGGGGCCACTATGGCGGATGATACTGTGTGGATGGGCCACTATGGGGGATAATACTGTGTGCAGGGGCCACTATGGCGGATAATACTGTGTGAAGGGGCCACTATGGGGCATAATAGAGCGCGCAGGAATGCGTAGGAAGGGGTCAGTCGAGATATTCGGTGTCGGTCGGGGGGGCCCATGTCACAAGTTCGCCACGGGGCCGCGCCATTCTTAGTTACGCCACTGGCTCCCGACATGTTATTACCTTTAGTCGTCGTGTCTTGGTACCGCCACTGATCTGCAGGGTCCAGGGCTGGCATGGGCCCCTAGAAACAATTCCACTGGTGGGCCCTAGACACCCCAGTCCGACCCTGAATGTAAGGATTACCTAGGCATCTGGGGCAGGGAGACCCCACCTATCAGGAGAAGGGCCCGACCACCATGTTGTACTGGCGGGTGAGTTTGGAGCTCTGTAACAGAATAGATGCATTAGATACTAGATACTATTAGATGACAGATACATAAGATACAATGATATCATGTGTGCAGAACTATTGTACCTACATGTGTGTATTACTACTAATAAACCCACCGCCCTCCTTGTAGCACTGCAATAAGCCGCAGCGTGCAGGAACAGAGGACGCCTAGTGAGGATTCCCCTCTATTATCAGTGACGCAGGCTTAGAGCTCCGGTCACACACAGCCGGCTCCTCCTGAAGAGCTCGTGCAGAGTAGGCAGGGATTCCTCGGGCCGTGTCAGTCACCTCACAGATGTGTGTCAGGGGGAGAGGCCGCCTCATACAGGGTGTGAGCTCTCACTGGAGTCTCTCCAGCCTCTCACTCAACCTTTCATCTTCCCCCTCACTAACATGTAACCATTATTCTTACTTACACTGGTGAAGTTTCACTTCCTGGCAGAGACTTCACCTCGCCGACATATTATTACTTTTCTTCACCGCCCCTTCGGTGTTTTACCCCATTTTGGGCTTTTTTAATCTTTCTTTTGTTTTGTTGCCACATCCTGTCTGAAGAGAAGAGAGCAGGGAGAAGACAGCAGCAGCCAGTGAGGGCGGCAGGTAAGTGGCATGGAGGGGGTGCATGAGGGTCCATGGCTGCTGCTGCTGCTGGGATCTGCCAGGGCACTGCCTAACCTAATCTTACCTCATTGCAGACATCTGCTGCTGGTCACCAGTGCTCAGGCTCCATGGATGTAAATAGACCAGCATGGTGTCCTATGTTTCAGACTCTTGTAAGCTTCAACATACAGTATTTCCTGCAGAACTAGTAACACTGCAGGATGGGGCTCGGGGTCAGTTATGCAACCACAAGTACCAGCAAGCCCTGCCTGCCAAGGTTAGCTAAAGCTGCAGTATAGGACTGTGCTGCAGTCAGCAATATACAGTGCAGTGATGTATGGCAGGAACCGTCTCATGTTGACATGGAAATTGCAGTTGTCATGCAGGAAAACAATTGTTAAGATTGCTTTCACACATGGAGTTTTTTTATATTGCAGTTTTAGAAGCTAGCTAGCTGTTGGTCATATGGAAAGTAGACGCTACATCGGCTTATTCGAAAAAACCTCAACAAAACTTGATCAAAACCTGCAAGAGTGTGTATATACCCCAAGGGTACAGGATGTATCATAGGCAGAAAATGCGAAATGTTTCCAGTAGCAGCAAAGTGGATGAGATTTTATCAAACCTCACCCAGAGGAATCTGCACAGAAATTGACTTGCATTCTGGATTGTATATTTATAGCATGTCAATGGGTTTTCGCAGCAGTTTTCACCCTTGTAATGTTTCGGTTGAAACCTGCAGAGATGTAATGATTCCACAGTTACAACTGGCTAGCAAAAATATTAAAAAATCTGATAAATGAGAGCTAAAATGTTTCAGACCTGCTTGCTGCTAGATGGATTGTCTGTCATTGCAGGGGCTATTGATTTAGGCTGTGTTCTAATAGAGAGGCAGTTACATGTGATGAAACCCCCCACATGCGACCACCAATGATCTCCTGTTAAGGTATGTGCTCATTGGCAATGGCGTGTGTGCAAGGTTTTGTCTGCATGCAGCGGTCACTACATTTGTATCCAACCATGTACAAAAAAAATGTCACATCTGAATAGCATAAAGCTGTCCATGAATATTGGAAAAGGGTTTTTAAGTCCTGCGATCCAGAATCATGTTGTTATAAAATTGAAGTATAGAGGTGCAACTTGTTAGTCTTATTTGCATTTTGCATCATTAGGCCAAGGCCTCACAGGATGAACATGTAGCAAAATTTTCTGAATGGAAATTCTGTATCTTGTTTCTCGTCAAGCTCCTGCGGCGAAAAAAAAAAAAATCCTTGAAAGTGTTGCAACATGTGGATGAGATTTGTTACATTTCTTCCACCGCGCTTACTGTAGATCACAGCAGTTTTTCTGATAGCAGCTGGGACCCTGGCGTGTTTGGCCTCTATACTACACCAAACAGTCCGCATCTGAAAACTGGACAGGAAGGTGCCCATAGCAAGCCTGTCCAACTGAGCTAGCAAATGCAACTTTCCAAAATGTAGCAAAAATTGTTTCAACCCTACTGCGGTAGAGAGATGGTATAGAAAGTGAACTATGACCGCAGAACAGAAGTGTTAGATTTATTGATGTGCCAAGTTTATCAAACATTGTGCCACATTTGATAAGTGACAACAACATTGCGAAACAGACTGAAATGTCAGCTATCATGTCAGCAGTCTCTACCCCATGATAACTGATTGTGACTTCCGACTGTGGGTTCTACTGGTTGGACTACTATTTCAAAGGGGTTCTCCGCAACTTATGAGAGGTCTTATTTACTTCCGCACATCACATTCAAAGCCTATGACTTATACTTACGCCAGTAAGAAAACTCTTGGTATATGCTACACTTATCCAATAGTCCCATGGTGGGACTATTAACGGATTATCTTATCTTATTCATCTAGTGGAGGCCAAAAGATGGTTCCCATCTGTCAGGTCAGTATACTACAGTATAGGATAACACAGTAAATGGTGTGATTCCTTATTTCTATAATAGGAGCCTGTTAGTGATGTAACACACTGTTAATGTAACGCTTCATTTTACAATTTTCTAACTTGCCCTTATTGATATTATAAACTATTGTTATATATTGCTTAGAATTAATTTTTGGTTCCTCTATTATAGGCCATAGCACAGGCACTTATATTGCATGGCATTCATTTTAGTCTTTTGTAAGGTGCCCGTCATCCTCAGTGGGCATCAGTAAGACTCCATAGCCACGCTGAACAGCCCTTGTAAGATTACTTGCCAACATGACATTACAGGAATTCATTACATAACCAATTCATAAACAGATTTGCCGTCACCTGTTGATACTTGCAAGTCTTCAGCAGGCAGTGACAAGCACTTGAAGGATACTTGTCCTGTATGAAACATTCAATGTGTCTCCTCCTGTCCTTTCATTTCTTTTACCACCTGATTCCACGGAGATGTGGACCATAATTTGCGTCCTATACGTTATATAATGTCCTGTTCTGTTAGGTGTGCGTGTTAGACACATATTGAAGGTAATTCAGTGCGGTATTTCTGAGGAGACCCAGGCAGTGGTGATTTTATTGTATTAGGCCTTATTCATACATCTGCATTTCACGTATATGTGGTGTCCGCATTTGTCATGGATACCATGTGTCATCCATGTTTTATGAACCCAGAGAGATTGAAAAGCACAGAAATGATAGCAAAAACAAAAGTTGATCTGTTTTAATGCATGTGAAAAATGGATCAACCACAAATAAGCAGAGTAGACACTTTCCATGATTATCAGTGACATGACATATCTGCATAATGCAGACATGTGAATGCAGCCTTAGTTTCATATACATTCATTCTAGTTTTCTATAAATTGTTTTCATTCCAGGAATCTTTTGTATAGCTATGTTCACATTTGTGTCAAAAGCTTAGTTAATAGCCTGATACTTTTTTTTATTTTTCACAGGAAAAGAGTCATTGTTTCCATCGAAATGACAGATACATTGGAATCAATCAGACTATTGTAAGTCTGTGAATCACTGCTAGTGTCTGTTAGGCAATATGTATTTGCCACAGCGGTAGCCATGACGCATCTTGAAGAGAACAATCCATGTCCTCTCAGGTAGGGAGTGTTATATGCCTATAGACTTGTACTTTGTAGGGGAGCGTTCCTTACCACCCAGCAATGACGCTGAGCTGTGAGGCCGGCTCCTCTGACTGTACAGTGATATTGGTAGCCGAAACTAAAAGCACTGATATCTCTGAAATGGTGGAAGACACCAGCAAATCTGGAAGTGCACCAATCTCAGCGCACCATCAACTTTGCTATGGTATAAAAGACTCCCTACCTATGAGGACACGAAAGGGTCTCTTTAAAGAAGTTGTCCCATGACTGACTATAGGCGATAAGAGGGGTTCCCAGCAGTTGGATCACAGATACGGGTGTCTTGAATGCATGAATGGAATAGCAGTTGTGCAGCTGCAGTCACAGTCTATAGAACTGCTAGAGATAGCTAAGTATAGCGTGCAGCTATTTCTGATGGTCACACAGTTTGAATGGAGCAGCAGGGCACATACTCGGCTGTTGCTTCGCTCAAAAGGGAGGGGACAAGGTTTCTGTTCTCATGACCAGTTGACCCATAAATTGCACATTTATCACCAATCTTGGGACAACCCCTTTAAGTTATTCAGAAGTCCAAATCCTTCTCTTGCCTTGCTAGTTTATTGCAATATGTCGCTGTTGGTGAGTCCTGGCTGTATAGTATACTAGCTGTTACCCGCGACTTCGTCTGCGGTGATTGTAGGAGTGGGTATATACAGGCGTGGGTAGGGTTTTCGTACTGTGTATAAGGGATGGGATATGAAATGTAACTTTGTATCTTGTTGTTGCTGTAATATATGGTGTTGTGAGAAACTTTACATAGTGACTTTGGGACAGAAGTATTTGAAGTTAACCCTTTCCCGCCGATGGCATTTTTTGATTTTCATTTTTGACTCCCCTCCTTCTAAACTCCATAACTTTTTTATTTCTCCGCTCCCAGAGCCATATGAGGTCTTAATTTTTCCTGGGACAAATTTTTCTTCATGATGCCACCATTATTTATTCTATATAATGTACTGGGAAGCAGGGAAAAAATTCTGAATGGGGTGGATTTGAAGAAAAAATGCAGTTCTGCGACTTTCTTACGGGCTTTGGTTTTACGGCGTTCACTGTGCAACCAAAATGACATGTCCCCTGTATTCTGTGTTTCGTTACGACTCCGGGGATACCAAATTTATATGGTTTTATTTACATTTTGACCCCTTAAAAAAATCCCAAACTGTGTTAAAAAATTATTTTTTGAAAAGTCGCCATATTCTGACAGCCGTAACTTTTTTATACGTGTGTGTACGGGGATGTATAGAGCGTCTTTTTTTGCGGGACCGGGTGTACTTTGTAGTTCTACCATTTTTGGGAAATGTTATTGCTTTGATCACTATTTATTCAATTTTTTATCAGAATCAAAACAGTGAAAAAACGGCGGTTTGGCACTTTTGACCATTTTTCCCACTACAGCGTTTACCGAACAGGAAAAATATTTGTATATCTTTGTAGAGCGGGCGATTTCGGACGTGGGGATACCTAACATGTATGTGTTTCACAGTATTTAACTACTTTTATATGTGTTCTAGGGAAAGGGGGGTGATTTGAATTTTTAATCCTTTTTATTTATTTTTTTAATATTTTTTTTACTTTTTGTAAACTTTTTTTTTTGCATTTATTAGACCGCCTAGGGGTATTGACATGGGTGGGCAGTGTCGCGGATTGTCAGAGCGATGGGGGTCGGCAAACATGGCTGCTCCGGAGCGTTAAAGAGAGCCTCCTGGAGTATCGTTAAGGTGAGGGGCAAGGTGGTAAAGTATATGTATATGAGATTGTGTGGGGTTAGGGGTGAGGCTGTAGAGGGCAATATGAATTTTGTGGCTTGCTATGGTCCAAAGTGTGTGAGATTGCAGAGATGGTGGTGTGAGTTTGGGTTTTGTGGGGGTCCTGGCACAAACGTATGTGTGCTATTGTGACAAAAAGTATCCTATTGCGCAATCGGGTGTATTAACTATGTTTGTGGAAAATTTCAGCCAAATCGGTGGAGCGGTTTTTCCGTGATTGAGGAACAAACATCCGAACATCCAAACTCACAAACCCACAAACTTTCACATTTATAATATTAATAGGATTGGAGTATTGAGCTGATACTTAGACTTGTATCTGATAAAATGAATTTGTTCTATGTTAGGATAACTTCCTTGCTGCTCTTTTCAAGGATGCTGGCATTTATCATTGCCCAAGTGACATATCAGGAACATGACCTTGTGCCAGTTTCCCAGGCTCCATGTAATAGATTTCTGGCATGCTGCATTGGTACCATGCCTTCACTATGTATGGGGGATTCCATCATTACACTGTTGTGTCGTGAGCTATTGTCACTCCCATACCCTGCTGTTTGTTTTCATAGTTCTGTATTTGCATGTACATATAATAACATAACTTCTCTGCACTTTTAGATCACTATGTTGTGCTGTAAATAGTTTCTTTATTACAGTTGTTGATGTAATAGACACCTATTATCATTTATACAACATTTTAATAAATGTCTCCAGCATGCAGCAAGTTAGTGCCTGTTTTTACATAGTGCCAAGACTTGTTCCTTCAAAATAACAAGCCTTCCCTCTATGTTAGCGCACAGAGTATAATGGCTGGAGGCAAAGTTACTGTGTACTTACTGGATCACGTTGTAGCAGTCTGTATTGATGATGTGCATACATGATCTCTTCTAAATGGATGGATGTAAGGCTCACAGTTCACACTAGTGCTGACTCTTCCAGCTGACATGGACAACAGAAAGGCGGACTGCTATAACAGTGGAGCCGGCAGATCCCATTCGCTAAAATCGGGTCCGTCAGGTGTCCATCATTTTTAAACTGAAAGTAGTGGAAGAAAAAATCGTCTCTGCAGGGCTTTCATCTGGCAACTTTTGGCAGACTCTGCGACGGAGTCTCTGACACAAATGTTAACCCAACATTAGGCCTCTAACACATGACAGCGCCATTTTTCACAGACCTAATGTATGTGACAAATGGCCTTGTCTGTCCATGTAAGTGCACAGACGAGCATTATTGATAGGGCCATTGTAAAACCCTTGATTTTCAATGGGTCCATTCACATGCCACTATCTAGGTCCGTTTTGACGGCTGTGAAAAACCTGTGAATAGACACATTGAATACGATGTGTTGTCATATGGATAAGCCTTTAGTCAGTGGCTAAGCACCAACTTCATCTGCACTTGAGATGTCCAATATATGTATATCACAAAGTTAAAGCATATTTGAAGTCATCTACCACCTCCAAAATCACATTTCTCCTATTTACAAGGTGTTGTAGGGGCTGTTACTAATAAACATACATTTCACTGTTAATAGGTATTTGGTGTATTTTGAGGGTGTTTGTGCCAGTTACCAGTTTTCATGTATGGTCCCCTCTCCTTGCTGTCCAATGTTGCCATACAACTGTATTATTGGTCAATCCCTCTTGAGCTGGTGTTACAGGACTCTAAACCAAATCTTGCATATGATCCACTACTTCGGAGACTGGCACATGTGCAGTCCTGCAGAGCTGGTTATTTGGGGACCTTGTGAACACTGGAGAAATGTGTGTGAAGCAGGTCAAGGGGATATTAAATAAATGGTTTAATGTAATATCTAGTGGGAAGCTGTCACTGCATATATTTCCCATAGGGCCTTAGCCTATGTTAGATATAGTACGGTATGAACATGTGTGCTAAAACCATTGCTAGAATATCAACTTGTTTTGACCTATGTTACAGTATATCTTGCACTTTGATATGGTATATATCGGTGTACTGTTTGATTCATGGCTTGTAATTACTCAGTTTGATGAAATTTACATCTGTATATTTACCATATAGATATTAGAATCGTCCTGGGCTGCACCAATAACGTCACTGGAAAAAATAGATAAAACTATATGTATTATTCAGGGTGTCTTATGGAGCGGCTACGGTTAGATATATTATCCTAATAATATAGTGAGAACATCAGCTTTCAGATAAATGAGAGTGATAAAAACTGCATTTAATATCATTACACACAGAAGAACATATGGCTAAAAATACTGGGCCAGGGAACAAGTGATTTGAGGTCTGTTCATAAATCAGCCCCAGAATGGATTATAGATTTCCATTATAACTCGATACAGAAAATGATGTGAGTTAGGATATGTCAGGCTGGAACGGGCCAGTCCCGGCATCGCTTCGCCAACGTTCACCCAGTGTGGTGAACGAGTCACAGAATGGGGTTTGTGGTGCACGTGGCGTAAGAAAGGGCCTTGTGCCAAACGTGGGCTACAATATCAGCCCTCTACACCAGAAAACTGGCCTAGAGGGTTTGCTAAATCTCCCCCACTGAGTCTGATAACACAATAGTGCAGATATACTCACAAAATAGAAATGGTTTTTATTTTAATTTGAAAAGTAGGAAGATGGATCGGAATGTGCGTACCTAAAATGAGAATGTAGTAACTTGTCTCATATACTTATCATGCCTGCCTGCATGCTCCCGTTGTCCTGGGGAATATAGGCCATTGCTGCTGCCTAGCTATATTACCCTACTACATCATCTTAGACTTATTAATATACTTTGTCATTCGCCTTCTAAGAGCATTTATACTTCCATCACAGATACCGTCACTGTCCTAGAGCAAGTGCAGCATGTTAACCCTTTCCCACCGCAGCCTTTTTTTTTTTACTCCTCGCCTTTGAAAAGCCAAAACTTTTGTTTTATTGTTGTTTTTGTTTTGTTTCTGTTCTCAGTGCTGTATAAGGGCTTATTTTATTGTCTTTCATGGTGGTACCAGTTAATATCCTGTACAATGTTTTGGGAAACTGCAAAAATATTCAGGATAGGGCAGTATTAGGATAAAACTGCATTTTGGTCATGTCTGACCAAGATAGGAATACTGCTTTAAAGGGGCTCTATCAGCATAATTTTGCTGTATAAGCCCCATGTATGTGTGAATAGCCTTTAAAAGGGCTATTCAGGCACTGCTAATCTTATTTTAAAGCCCCCGCCCGTTTTAAAATAAAACTATAAAAACATATATGTAAATCATACCTTGCATGCACGGGGGGCGGTCGTGCACGATCCGACATCATCTTCAGTCCCGCCTTCCTCTTCTTTCTTCTTCCAGTGACGTCCTCCTGTCCTGGCTCTTCTCCGCCTTCATCTTCTGTTCTTCCGGAGTGAAGACGTTCGCGAGCGTACTGCGCATGCTCGCGTAGTTCTAAGGGATACTTAGAACTACAACAAAAATGGCGCCGGTGCGTGCCTAGTAGCGCTCCGGAGGGAGCGCTACTGCGCACGCACGGTATTTGAAGGCGTAAACGCAGCGTTGGAAAACGTGGTGGTTTACAGTCCCTCCAGTCTAATGAATCCCATGAAAATACACACAACAGACATGCTGCGATTTCCAAAGCCGTTGCAGTTTTGGAAATCGCAGCATGTCAATTATATCTACCGAAACACTGGCGGCTTCCCTATAGGTATAATTGAAGCAGAAAGTCTGCAGAGCAGACTTTCTGTGAAAAGCGCTGCAGGAAAAACTGCAAAGCGTTGCTGCTGTGGATTTTTCCCATTTTCCTTTTTTCCTGCATCCTACTTGGGAGCCTTATACTAAGGCCTCTTTATGTGGACCAACCCGACAATAATAAATGGGAAGAGATGTTCTGCAGAAACATTCGTTCCTGATTTTTATCTGACCGTCTGCTGCATTTGCATTCAGCAAATAATTGTTACTGCATGGAGATGAACAAATAATTCATCACTATACAGCTTGACGTTACACGAGGCAATGTGCTGCCAACAATTGTCATTTTATTTCTTTATTATATAATTGATGTGATAACCTGACAATCAATCGATTTGGCCATTGCTTGTGTTTGCACATTTATGCAGATCAGCTATTGAGAATGTTCCTGATAATTCCCCAATCATTGCCTTATATAAAGGGGCCTTAAAGCAAACTGGCTTCCAAACTTGACAGTACTTCATTTCCCATTGGCCCACTTTGTGCACTATACTTAAAGAGGGGGTCAATCCCTTAATAAGGCGAGTTCACAGTGGGATATCAATAGTGGTTACGATCTCTGTGGGGACCAACCCATGAAAAATTTCAGCCAAATCTGGTTTATGATGTGGGGTTTTCCATGTGGTTGGCTCAGGTTTTCAAGGACCACCTTGGCTAAATACATAGTAATAATTGACATGCTGCAGGTTCAAAATCTTCACTGTGTGGATGGGATTTGTTTAACCCCTTAAGGACCAGGCCATTTTTTGGTTTCGCATTTTCGTTTTTCCCTCCTCACATTTCAAGAGCCATAACTTTTTCATTTTTCAGTTCACAGAGTCACATGATAGCTTATTGTTTGCGGGACAAATTGTACTTTGTAATGGCACCATTCAATATGCTGTGCAATGTACTGGGAAGCTGGAAAAAAATTCAGAATGAGGCGCAATTGGAGAAAAAATGCATTTGCGCCATTTTCTTATGGGTTTAATTTTTACAGCATTCACTGTTTGGTACAAATGACATGTTACCTGTGTTCTACGTGTCAGTACAAACGCGGTGATACCAAATTTATATAGTATTTGAAGTTTTTTGATACTTTTAAAAAAATGATAAACTTTGCAAAATAGAAAAAAAAATTTGTGTCATCATGTTCTAACACCTGTAACTTTTTCATATTTCCATGTATGGAGCTGGTTGTGGTGTCTTTTTATGCGGGACAAGATGACGTTTCTATTGATACCATTTGGGGAAAGATCCGATGGTTTGATCACTTTTTATTCAATTTTTTATAGGAGGCAAAGTGTTGAAAAAAACGCTTTTTGGCTGTTTTTATTTTTTTTGCCGCTACGCCGTTCGCAGTACGGGATAAATGTTTTAATATTCTAATAGTTCAGGCATTTTGGAGCGCAGGGATACCTAATATGTTTATGTTTAATGTTCTTTAATTACTTTTATAGCTGATCTAGGGAAAGGGGGGTGATTTGAACTTTTATATTTTTTTTATTTTTTTAATACTTTTAAAAACTTTTTTTTTTCTTCTGTTACATTTATGATCAGACCCCTTAGGTACCTTGAAACCTAGGGGGTCTGATCGCTCATACTATTCACTGCAATACTACAGTACTGCAGTGAATAGGAAAATCGCAGCACTTCTAATAGATCTAGTGCAGAGACAAGCCTGGAAGCCTTCAATAGGCTTCCGGCTGTCATAGCAACCGATCACCGCCCTCTTGTGACGTTCAGGAGGGCGGCGATCGGCAAAACATGGCGGCGCCCATGCCGCCGGCACCGTTTACACACTGCGGTCACGTTTGACCGCAGTGTGTAAAGGGTTAACAGCAGCGATCGGCTCGGGCACCGACCGCTGCTGTTAGTGGCAGGTCCTGGCTGTATTATACAGCCGGCATCTGCCGTGTATGGAGCGAGCTCAGCGTGTGAGCTCGCTCCATACATCCCCATGCGACCCATGACGTACAGTTACGTCAAGGGTCGCTAAGGGGTTAAATCCCATCTACTATACTTCTACTGTACTTTGCAGTGGGTTCATCGCTGGCACTCTCGCTGAGGCTAACCTGCTGTGAACTCACAGCGTGTGGCCTTAGCTTTCGATATACATTGCAGTACACTGGCATACTCCTGCACACATTAGGAACAGATGTGCTGCCAGTCTGAGGCCATGTCTTCTGACTGCTCTCTTGCAGGGCTCAACAGTATGAAAACAGTATGCCTTCTTACTGGTTGTGTCTCAATTCAGTGGTCGAGACTCTGGACCAGGACTATTGCTGTGCTTCTCACATACTCTCTGGCAACTAATACACAGTCATGTATGATAAAAACATGGCCATTACCACTATTTGGTGTAATCGAAATATTTAGCACGAAAAAAGGGTCACATTTTTGCTTTGGGAAGTCAATTAACATCAGAGAATCACAACATTATCAAGAATTGTTACTTATTATTGAATTTATAATCTAATGGTTCCCACCCTAGTGCACCATGTGCCCCACTTTCTCCAAATCTACAAAAGTGACATAATAATGGTGAAAAGCACTCTGTAATACCGTGACAGCTGAATATGCTTAATGTGCCATTCTGACATACCGTACATGACCAGGACAGAACATTGAGGATTCCCATTGAATGACCATGAATATTGTATAACTAATGAAATGTATAGTTAGTTACATATTTCCTTTTATAGGCAATCTGTTACTAGCTTTTTCCATGAATTAGAGAAGCTTTGCAGCTTCTGACTGACCATGGCTGTCAGCCATTTATGAAGGTTGGAGTCGAGGAGTTGAAAAATAGAGGAGTAGGAGTCCGTACTTTGGCCTACCAACTCTGCAGCCCTGTGAATGACTGCAAGCAAAGGTCTAGAAAACCTTGAAGTACAGTACTATATGTTAGAAGGTTGTTTAGCTTTTTATTTTACAAAGGATTAACACTGATTTGCTGAAACCAGACAGTGGGTAAGGGGTGTATATGAATGAAATCTGTATGCATTCTGTATCCATGTGACGTATATTACAAAGTTATTTTGGCATATGCAAAGGGAACTTGGCACACTGATATTAGGAAGACTAAAATGATAAAAATAAGGAAAGGGCATAGAGGACAGAGCAGTGTAGAAAATACGCCTTAGTCAGGATATAACTCACTTTGCCCATTACTATATCATTTGGCATATTACATTGTTTTTCAGGAAGCCTATAAATATGACACCTTTGTATCTCTTCCCAGGATCACAGCTTTACTTCTAATGTCTTTATGGTAAGCAGTTCCTGCCGCTCTGTCATTTATGTGAGAATGTTATCAGCAGCTCTTGCTTACATGGAAGAGACGAAGAACTAGGTCAATGGTTTAAGGCCGCTGACGGTACTATATAGCTGTCAGTTACAGTTTTTCTGGATTGTGGGCTTTTTGTTAGTTTCAGCTTACGACTTTGATACAATATGGATGGTCTATATATAAATGGCTTGGAATCTGTGATGACTAGGCTCTCATGCACACTAGTACATATGAATGGTTTAATATACAGTACTTAGCCTTGTGTTACAGAGACCTCCATTTGTAATTATATGTAATATTGATTTGCTGCAACTAGCAGTATTGGCTCATCTTTAAGTTAGTGCAGAAGAATGGTAACTAGATGATCCAAAAGTAACCACCCATGTAACGCAAAGAACATGGATACTATGGACATCCTTCTCCATGGTGTCAATAGTCTTATTATCAAAAGGCAGCTACAGCCGCAGTATGAAGACCATGAAAACCATGGACACCTTTGTCCATATTGTACTTATTCTGATGATTCAATGGTAGCTACAGATGCAACATAAAAACTACGGACACCTTTGAAATGGAAAAAATGATTTTACATCTTAATCTATCCTCACCAAAATTGCTTCTGAACCACTTATATGCTGTTGAGGAGGTGACTAGTGGCATAGTGAACTTTCTTTTTAGTGTTGAAGATAAAATTTACTGTCGAGAAAATCAGCTTTTAATATATATATATTTATTTTATTTTTTTCAATTTATAATTGTTTGGTGCACCTGGGGCTTTGCTGTGCCTGCTGGTTCACCTGTGGTCATGACACATTGGCACCCATCAAACATTGTTAGGCGGCAGCACTGAGTAATGACCACATGCAAAAAATGGTTTCTCTGGCAGTTGCTGCAACACCCTGTCATATATAAATTAAAAAGATTGCTATTTGGCACAACATATACATGTTTTAGAAGTGATTTTTGTGGTATCAGACTTGCTTTTAAATATCTGCACTGAGCGTGTAATGTTCATTCCTTTGTTTAGTCTCATACCTCCTGACATGCACTTTGCAACATATTCTTATTTTCAGACTTTTCTCATTCGGGAGGGTCTCTCTGGGACTCCAGACTAAAAGTCTCTTCACTAGCTCTCTTGTATCAAGATACCTTCACACCTCTACTATTCTCTCTATATCCCATGAGGTATCTCCTCTCCTTACTATTGCCAGTTACTGATGCTGGAAAGTGATACTTGTCCCTCTCCTGCCAGGTCTGCTTTTCTTCTTATTCTGTACACAGATACACAGCCTGTGTGATTCACCCCATAGAATGGGTCCCCAGTTGTGGATAAAATTATGATAGTCTGCCCATCCGCAGTTGTTGAGTCAGAACATCACAAAGTGGCAATAGAAGAGGCTCTGTCCCCTCCTCTCAAAAACAAGAAACTAAAGAATTCTTGCAGCACAAGGAGATGTTTTCTGGTTTACTTGGGTGTACCACTGTGTTTGAGCATGAGATCATTACAGAACCACACGTAAAAGTAAAAGAAAAACCCTATAGAATACCTGAGGCCCAAAGGCAGATAGTTTCAGAAGAGGTTCCATTAATGTTGTCCCTGGGAGTAATTGAAGTGTCCAAGAGTGACTGGTCTAATCCGATTGTAATGGTTCCCAAACCTAATGAGACTTGGCGTTTTTGTAACGATTTCAGAAATGGATGTCTACCTTATGCCGTGGGTAGATGAGCTCACTGAAAGGTTGGTACCAGCCAGGTATATAACTAACATTAGAACTTACAAAGGAGTATTGGCAGATATCAAGTTGCCAGGGAGAAAACTGCTTTTCCACACCTGAAGGTAGTTTCCAGTATGTTAGAATGCTATTTGGTTTGAAGGGAGCTCCTGCCACCTTCCAAAGGGCAATTGATATCATCCTTGCCCCATACAAGGAATATGCGGTAGGCTATCTAGATGATATTGTTATTTTCAGTCTAGACAGGAATAGCCATTTGAACAAAGTTCAGGCTGTTTTGGATTCTCTTAGGAAAGCAGAGTTTATGGCCAACTCAGAAAAATGTGCCATTGGCATAGAGCAGACTAGGTATTTAGGCTATGTGGTAGGGAGTGGTTTGATTAAACCCCAAAGTAATAAAGTGGACGCCATACAAAGCAGGCCTCACCCACTCACACTACTCATCCAGCTTGTGTTAACCAAAACTATGTAAACTGTATCATGAAAATAAATTGTGTAACTAAACTTTCAAACAATTTTTGATTTCTGTCAATATACATGTTATTAATAGATTTTGTAATGTATTTTATAAAAAAAAAAATTGGCTCCTTTCTGTGAAATCCTGCATTTGCTTCCTTCCCTTGCTTCTCTATTGAGAGTTGTCCCTGCTTCTTACTGTGTATAGTGTAAGGTCTTAAGTAATCAAGAGAAAATAAGCGTGGGGGAGGGTCACTTCAAACAGCTATGTCTCCAGTATTATAAAATGCAGAAATGTCTTAAGGTTACAGTTTTATCTGTATTATTTCCAGAGATATCATCAGTTAAAAACACAGTTGAGATAGGAATATTTATATGCAGCCGCTCCTAAGGGCTCATTCACATCTGTGCCCCGGCTCCGTTTTGGAGGTTTCCGTTTCCTGCCTGAAACTGGACAGGAGACGGAAACCTGCAGTCATTTTTAAAACCCATTCATTTGAATGGGTTTGGAAAGTGTCCGGCCGTGAGCACCTGTGAGCGTTTTGTGCTCTCCGTGGCGAAACCTTTTTTTTTTTTTTTTAACTGGACACAAAGTTGGACATGCAGGACTTCGTGTCTGGTTAAAAAAAAAAAAACGGTTTCGCCACGGAGAGCACAAAACGCTCATCGGCGCTCACGGCCGGACATGGTCTGCCAAGTTTCTGTCTTCTGTCGGCAGAAGACGGAAACCTGAAAACGTAAGCCTGTTTTTTTTCAGTTGACATTTCTATAAAAAACATCAGTCTTTCGTATGACACCAGAAATATGTCTCTGTTTTATAATACCTGA
Organism: Leptodactylus fuscus; assembly: GCF_031893055.1. Lineage (NCBI taxonomy): Eukaryota > Metazoa > Chordata > Amphibia > Anura > Leptodactylidae > Leptodactylus > Leptodactylus fuscus. The sequence goes on along the minus strand of NC_134266.1, from coordinate 219,788,670 downwards.
GATATCACTATTTGAAGTATCCTCCTCCACCCTCGTTTTCTCTTCATCACTCGTACACCATACACAGTGAGAAACATAAAGAAATGCAGGATTTCATGGAAAGATGGCTTCATTTGGTATCAAAGTATAATACAAAATGTATTAATGACACAAAAGCAAAAGTTGTCCAAATGTTTTGTGCTAAAGTATATTCACTCTACGGATAAGGCAGAATTTGAACTTTTTGAAATATTTTGGTTTGATCTTTGATTGTGTTCAAACTAACTATCCATTTTGCAGTCTATAAAAAAAAAAAAAAAAAATCAAACGTTGTACATTCTGTGTGCAATATATGTGTCATCCAGTTTTTTTGGTGTCCATGAAAAAAATGGATGCTGGCCTCTTTATTTTTCAACAATCACCTAGCAATCTAAGTGTGAAAATATAGCAATTGGATGTTTTTTTTCATGGATCCATAGATTTGAACAGCCGAGACAAATTGAAGAAAAGTGAAAAAATGGTGCATGGCACCATTTGTTTCTCAGAGTTTCTTGGATTATTAAAAAATGGGCATGTGAATTGGTCCATGAACTATAGTTTGTGTGAAAAAGCCCTCCATCAGTATCATCAGAGCCAATATCATTACGCAAGCAGTTTTCCAGTATCAAGTCAAGGGTCTGTTCCTAGAGCTCAGTATACAGCTGTGTAGCACAAAGAATCAGGTATAAAAGCCAGACTAGGTACAACCAATAGCAGGCACCTGACTGAGGAGGAAGAGAGTTTACATATGTCTTCTCAGCTGCTAATTGGATAAGCCCAGAAATCTCTAACACTGCAGGAGATTCCCAGGTTGGCACGGTAAACTTAAAGCAATAGTAGCTTGACTGAAATTCCTGACAACTCTGCTCCTATAACAAAGTAGCGCCTAAAATGTCAAGTAAAATTAATTTGTATTTAGAAGCCAGTCTGTTTTATCTTCTAAGTAGCTTTTTCACAATGGGCAGTAATATTTTGTCCTGAATGGAAGTTGTAAGTTATTAGTCTGTAGTACAGTACACTGAAATAGACATGAAGGCAGCTTGTTTGGTTTGCTAAGGCCTGTGACCTTTGTGGGATAGCTTTCCTAAGGGAAATTACAGTATTATCTAAACATGATGTAGAGTCAGTAATGGTACTCCTGTTTTACTGAGACAAAGTAAAGTTCCTCCAGTTTCATCTAAATATAAAAATCAGAAATAAAACAGGCAACTTAGAGAATTATGGATAAAATACTTTACACTATGCTGACATCTTGGCTTTTGTTTCTTTTCTTCTCGTCCGTTGGCGGGTCAGAAGAATGGGAAATAAAATGGGCAACAGATCCCAAACATGCCAGCCACAAATGGAGTCTAGGGGACCCCATTGACTATAATGGAGTTCATAGTTACATAGTAGATGAGGTTGGATGAAGACATCAGTGCATTGGGTATCCATTTTTGTTTTTTTATAAAATTCGGCCTTGTATCACTTTTTTCATCTGGTGATTTCTGACGGATCTGCGCCAGACAGTCAGTGCTGATGTTAATATAGTCGTCTTCTCCATATCTTCTCTAAAAAAAAACCTCCATCCCCTTTGTCTTGCAGTTTTTTAGTTTTCTTGTGCTGCCTCCTAATTGCCCCAAAAGATAATTCTGCTATATATAGAGTAAAGGAGCTGCTTTATGGTCTTGTGCATTATACAGTGTACCTAAAAGATGCAATGGAGCCAGCCTCGCCTGGTACCCAAATGTGCAACTCATCCTGGCACAGACAGAAGCATAAAAAATATATCTAAACATGTTAGAGATTTTTTTTTAAGCCCTACTAGGGAATTGATCATGTAATGTGTCAGCCACTCATATACTCCATTACATTATTTCTTTATTGCAGTATATTATGTGCATTGTATGTCATTATAACTAGCAATCGCCTCCCCTGTGTTGTGGATCCAATTGTTGCTACAGATTTGTCTAAGGACTCATAGTGATTTTGTTTTTTTCACCTATAATTCCACAGGGAGGTATGGACACGAAGCAGAGTCAATAACTGGGAATACATTGTCACTAAGTTGGAAGTTTAGGCACTCGGGCATGGAGTATGGCTCATTAGATATCATCATCGCTATCAGCGTTACATTACCATAGACCACAGAACTAAACCATAAGTATGGCAGCATATGTGGTGAAGGCTTGGACAAATGGCATCCTGTCAGTGGGGACGCGGCAGGCAGTGAGAGCGATAGTAACGCTGACTGGCATCCTATTTGGCCCGACCACCCAAGGGGTTAAATGGCTGGGATTGGAGCTATAACAGGCCAGTAATAAAGGTGCAGGTTTATTGCATTAACAGGATGCATAAAATAATGGTATAATGAAGAGCGGTTGGGTTGGTTCTCATGAACGTCATCATTTTAATGTTTAATAATAACAGGCTAATGGGAATATACAGTACTTGGCTATGGCTGACAATGTTTAAAGACTTAAGATAATGTCATTAAATTAGTTCTGCCTGCCGTGTTTACACAGCTTATTTATTATCCTCCCTAAAGCTTGTCTGGGAGGCCTGCAAGTGAAAAGTCAATAAACATATGGTAGCGTAACAGTGTTATATATATATATATATATATATATATATATATATATATAATTAATTTTTTTTGCGGCCATGTGTCCGAGTCATATACGAAGACCACAAATTATGAAGCATGTCCTATTTTTTTTCCCGCATTTGCAGCATATACAAGTCTTTTTGCAGATCTGTGATTGGGATGTTGGCATTTTTTTGCAGATTGCGGATCAGTGTTTGCGGACACTAAACACCACCACAGTTGTGGCAGTGGCACGGTCCTCTTCCAGAATGGAAATCTACTCCACTTAGGAAGTGTCATCAATTTCCATTTTGACTCTCACCAGAAAACTGTCATAAGTTATAATGAATATTTTGGTCGTAGGTGCCCCTCCTCTCCTCACTGGTTTTCATGCCCATCAAAAAACTGACATGCTCTGTCTTTGCCTCTTTTGATGAATATAAAATAAACATGTGAATAGACTCTTAAACGTTCATGGGTATTAGGTTCATGAAAAAATGTCCATAAGGCCGTATAGTTCCCTGGTACGCTGTGTTCACATCTTCGCCCCAGTGTCCATTATTCTGACTGTTGGAGGACTAGAACTACAGACACATGGACCACCAAAATTGAAATCAAAATTTTAAATTGAAACCGCTGGTCAAGAAAGTAAGACTTACAGTCCCTGGAGACTCTGATACAGATGTGAACCCAGGATTACCTTGTTATGTTCTATGTGAATATGTAGTGAACATACGACAACTGGTTTCTTTGTACACTTTAGAAAAAGACCTGAATAAAAATATTGGAAACTAAAATAGTTCTGTTATGATACAACTATTTAGTAAGCAGACATGTCAGGAGAGGTGACGGCTCCTGTTTAATGAGGTCGCTGCCAACCACTGGTCCTTTTGCTATGCATCATGCAGCAGCTGTCACCGTACAAGTAGGGCTTCAGTGTTTGCTAAATATACCAGTCTGACAACATCGACCATAACTAAATTGCTACACGAGTCCCATCACTGATCGTGTAATGTAAGGGGAATTGTTGATGCCACCTAAAGATTGACTATGCCCCTAATCCTAGGTTATTCAATACTTAAAGGGGTTGTCCAGTTTCAGGCCAATATTAAGAGCCAAATGTTATTGTATAATGAAATGTTGTATAATTTTCCAATATACTTTCTGTATCAGATCCTCACACTTTTCTAGATCTCTGCTTGCTGTCAGTCATTCTGATTACGTCAAGTGCATAAAAATCAGTCCATGGTCATGTGATGACACCAGTGTGTTCATCACATGACAGTATATCACATGACCATGGACTGACTTTTATCCACTGGGAGTAATCAGAATGACCTGGAAAACTGATATATTGATGAAGAAATTATATTGGAAAGTTCTAAAACTTTTCATTATGTAAATAATAACATTTACCTCTTAAAGGGGTATTCCCACCTCACATACGCATCAGTCTTTACTGCTGTAAAATCTTCTTTCTTCCTGGTTTCTTGCATCATTTGGTGGGTGGGGTTTCACATGCAACCTGCCATTTAGCTCCGCCCCCAAATTCACGTGTAGCTCCCACCCATATTGGACTATGAAGTACAGGCAGCAGCAACTCCATTCTGTGTTACATACAGAGACTGCCTGTCTCTGCCATAATGAACACAATTGAATTAGCTAGCCTGATAACTGGGAGAACAGAAGAAATGAAAGCAGCTCCTCTCCCCTATCTGATAGCAGGAAGGTCACGTGGTGTAGACACAGGAATAGCTAGATACACAGGCTCGCTCCCGTGCACTTAGCCCCTCCTCCCTCCCCTTGAGAGCAGCAGATACATCATTTGACTCATGAGCAGCTAAGTCAGGGCTGTGGCCACAAAGAATTGAATAAAGTAAGATAGTGGACAAACAAAGCAGTTTTGCTGAAGCAATGTATTTAGGAAAAGTCTTACATCCACATTAACAAGCAGTATAGATAGGATCCTTGTGATGGGACAACCCCTTTAATGTTGGCCTGAAAGTGGACAACTCCTTTAAATGTAACTCATTGGATTCAATATTATAATTAAAGGGAGTCTATTGTTGATTTCGATTTTTTTTAACTAATCCCACCACTATATAGCTTTTAGAAAGGCTGTTCTTGGCATACCTGTTAAGAAATCGATTCCGCTGTTTCGCCAAAAAAACCCATTTTTTTTGGTACATGTAATTAAATCTTCTCGGAGCACAGGGGGTGTTACCCCTGTGCTGCAAACACACCCCTGTCATCACCAATGTCCGTACCTCGCCACCCCTTCTTCCACTGTGGACCACTCCTCCTCTTCACTGCTGTCATCAGCAGTCTTTCTCATGGCCGTGAATTAAATCCAGAAGAGGATTATTTTTGGTAAATTCTAGTTTTAAGAGCTTTCAGATTATGTTGTATTTGTATAAAGAACATTGAGAATTTCAGAAGGTCTGATACCGGTTTGAAGAAACATTATGGTAATTTTCTTCCTCCTTGAGAGACGCATAAAGGAGGCGGCTGGATTTTCTCATTTGTTACAATGTCTTTTAAGAACCTGTTAATAAAAATGTGCAAATAGTATCTGTCACACAGAGCTAAAGCCATGGTAGAGGATCATGACTGAAGAACTATAAACCTATTACTACCCAAGCCTGGACTAGAAGTATTCTGTGTAGTAATGAAAGCACAATGGATAGAAACTTAAAGGTCACTGTTCACATAAATGTGTCATGTCTGATCTAAAATATACCCCTCTTGGGGAAACTGAGCTGGAAAAATGGATTCCTAAGAAATGATCCATTGTAGGCAATTCTAATAATAAAATGAAATAATGCCGCTATTGGCCATGGTATTGCCACAGCTATGTGCTTATGCTTGATGCCTAAGCAGTTTTACACGATCATTTGGAAGAATCTTTTATACATACATAGGTGGAAATGTATTAATCCCTCTAAGTAAATGTTCTAGTGTAGAGGGGGTGATGATATGGCTCATATTTTTTAGCGCCAAATGTGCACCATAAGCCCCGTTCAGTGCCTTGCACCAAATATTGTGTGAATGTTGGAAAGGAGGGCTGGGGCAGGGTTATCTAGCCCTGAAATGTTTATAACTGACACCACGAAGAGCTGGCCCTGCACCAATCTAGGCCTTTATTAGGACTGGCGCATGAACTGCCAATATTAATACATCTGCCCCATACTGTCGTATGTGCTGTTTTGTTGAAAAAAATATATATTGAGAATATAGCACAATCATTTGATGTCCGGTATTATTTAATTGAAATAGTCACATGAATTGAACATACTATTGAGACATCCAAAGGTGACTCTTTGACTTTGGTCCGGTTCACATTTTTGTTCGGGCCATTTCATTCCCCTATCTGCATGAAATATGCAGAGAGAAAAGCCCTACAAGCAGCACATTTCTCTCTGCATTTCCTGCAGAAATCGAATGGAAACCACATGGACTCCATTATAGTCTATGGGGTCCGTGGGTTTCCATAGCTAACTGCTTTTCTATGCGGTTAGGTTTCCATTGGGGGGTCCCTGAGTGGACTCCCTGAATGGAAACCTGAACGCAGATGTGAACCAGGCCTAACATAAATTGGATCATCCTGTAAAATTGGTAGTACTGTTTATTGTTAGACTTGCTATTATGAACCAAAACCCCCTAACCCTTTAAGAATGCAGCCTAGTTTGAACATTAAAGGGGTATTCCCACTTCGCATACTGTCCAGTCTTCACTGCTGTAAAATCTTCTTTCTTCCTGGTTTCTTGCATCATTTGGTGGGCGGGGTTTCACATGCAACCTGCCGTTTAGCTTTGCCCCCAAATTAGCATGTAGCTACCCACATCATAGCGTGATCCTATGGGGCGGCTGAAGGGCCTGTGATGTCATCAAGGGTCCTTAAACAACACTATATGCACAATATTGGACTATGAAGTACAGGCAGGAGCAACTCCATTCTGTGTTACATACAGAGACTGCCTGTCTCTGCCATAATGAACACAATTGAATTAGCTAGCCTGATAACTGGGAGAACAGAAGACGAGTTCAGAAATGAAAGCAGCTCCTCTCCCCTATCTGAGTGCAGGAAGCTAGGTCACATGGTGTAGACACAGGAATAGCTAGAAACACAGGCTGGCTCCTGTTCACTTAGCCCCTCCTCCCTCCCCCCTGAGAGCAGCAGATACATCACTTGACTTTTCAGCAGATAAGTCAAGGGATGTGTTAACAATGAATTGAATAAAGTAAGATAGTGGACAAACAAAGCAGTTTTGCTGAAGCAGTGTATTTAGGAAAAGTCTTACATCCACATTAACAAGCAGTATAGATAGGATCCTTGTGATGGGACAACCCCTTTAAGGCTCATTGACTCTCATATCTTGAATCTCCACATTACAAAATTGATTTTTTTTTTCATCTTTCTTTCGATATAGTCATATCAGTGCTTATTGTTTGTGTGATGAGTTATATTTTTAGTTTCCATTTCCACCATTTTGGGGTACACAATTTTATAATTAGCTTTTATTACCCTTTTGGGGAGTCTACGTGAAAAAAATGTACAATTGTGGCATTTTTTGTGTTTCATTTTCATGGCAGGCTCTTTATCATTACAGTGATATTATTTTACCACTATACTGAATAAAATGCGTTTTTGCAAACATTTTTAATGACGAAGCGATGGGAGGGCTCTTTTCTTGTTGGGCAGGTGTTAGTTTTTATTGGTACCATTTTCTTGCATGTACAACTTTTTGATCACAATTAATTGTCTTTTTGGGGGAAGAGAAGTAACTAAGGCTAAGTTCACACAAAGTTTTTTGGTCAGGAAATTGGCCAGCGCTGCTAGTAGGTATAGACTAGTTTTCATATACTGCATACAGTAACTGGAGGCAGAATCTGTTTCTTGATTTTCTCACTCGCAAATAGCCACAGGGTCATGCAGGACATATATAGAAAAGTACTGACCTGTAATGATATGAATAAAGTATTTTTCTCTGATACATTACAATATTTTTGTTATATTCTCTTAGGGCTTGTTCAAACGGGGCAAGAGGGGGCGAATTTTGGCGCTGAATCCATGTCATAATAAGAGGTCTATGTAGACTGCTAGCGATCTTTTTTCCGTGAGCGGCATGCAGCTGATTCAGCCCCGGCATCCACCTTGCGGCATTACCCTCCGGACTAGGCCCATTCATTTGGGCCTACTCCAGAGTGGGAAGCCGCAACTGTCGGAAGCTGCAACAGTCGTGGCAGGCGCATTTTGGCCCTATTCTGATGCGGCTTACCGCATCAGAATTGGGACCAAAATACGCCATACTGCGCCCCGTGTGAACGGGACTATATACTATTGATTTGTTTGTTGAAACGACAGTGACCATTTAAGGCAACAGGAGAGAAACTAGTAACCATGAAAATGAATCTCAGAACGGAGTAGCAGCTTATTCTCTTATAAGGCGATGTTACCACTGTGATGGAAATCCTGTTATTATATACCTGTTGTTTGTGTTTGATCCAGTTCTGTTCTGGAAAGTTTTTCTCTCGACCTGAAAATGCTGGCAAGAAATTTAGCTGTGTGAAAAAGTGTTATGCCTGGCAAAATGTGCCGACCACTTGTCACAGCCCCAGCTTATTGTGATGTGCAGCACTTAAGGAGGTTCAGGGCTAATATGCATCCCCTCACAGGACCACCAATGATCTAATGTCTGTGGTGCCTGATACTATTGCTCGCTGTGTAATAGAACAAGTCATTTTGATCCTGTCTAGTTTTGTTGTTTACCCCCTAATAAGCAGCACCTTTGGTGTATGATATCTGCATAGTAAGGGCAGATCTATTTCATATGATTTTATAATGCCGCTGTGTAAAATGGATTATTATCATGTACCTTAGGCCAGATGTGTGTTGACTGGCATGAGACTATATCACTTACCTTTAAAGAGGACCTTTCATCAGATCGGGCACATGCAGTTCTATATACTGCTGGAAAGCTGACAGTGCGCTGAATTCAGGGCACTATTGGCTTTCCCGATCTGTGCCCCGGGTAAAGCGCTATCGGTCCCGGTACTGTAGCTCTTTACAGTCAGAAGGGAGTTTCTGACAGTCTGTCAGGGACGCCATTCTCCACAGCAGCGCCTATCGCACTGTACAGTGTGAGCGGGGAGGAACGCCCCCTCCCCTCCTGATAATACTCGTCTATGGACGAGCACTGTGAGCAGAGGGAGGGGGTTTTCCTCCCTGCTCACACTGTACAGTGCGATAGGCGCTGCTGTGGAGAAGGGCGTCCCTGACAGACTGTCAGAAACTCCCTTCTGACTGTAAAGAGCTACAGTACCGGGACCGATAGCTCTTTACCCGGGACACAGATCGGGAAAGCCAATAGTGCCCTGAATTCAGCGCACTGTCAGCTTTCCAGCAGTATATAGAACTGCCTGTGCCCAATCTGCTGACAACATTCTTATAGATAGGAAAAAAACATATGATGCGTATTCAAAACACAAATATATTATAGCTTATTTTATAGGAGTCTGTTAGAGAGTTAAATGTTCACAAAGCTGTAGCCAATAAAAATGTAATTCACACGTGGCGTACACAATGCGGTTTGGCTGTGGCAGAAACGCCATGGAAAAAAAGTGGCGTTTTACAGTTGCTGTTTGGGAAATGGGAAAATATGCTCTGAGGACATGCTGCGATTTCCAAAACCGGTGCAGAAACACCAGCATATATAGTTATATTGGAAGGAAGAAAATGTTTGTCTGCAGACTTTCTGTGAAAAGCGCTATGGCAAAAACTGCAATGCATTGCTGCCTTGTTTTTTTTCCACTTTTTTTTTTGCTGTAGGGCGCTACGTAGAGCTTTAGCCTAAATGTAGAATATAGAACGTTTAACCACCTTATACAGTAGACCTGTATAAGGTAAGGTATATAATTATTGATGATTTCTATTCACATTGTATATTTTCTACCTAGAAGCATGTTGTCCTGACTGGATATGGTGGGGTTGGAGTCTCGTGAATGCTGCATAGTCGGCCTACACTAGGGCCCCTGCGGCTGATAGTACAATGGGTTTGGCCCCTTCTATAGAGGCAGGGATATGTGTTCCCATAAGAATTTATTATTATAAGTACCAAAACAGTGGAAACTCTAAAATATAATTTTTATTACTAAATATGTACTAAAAGGCAATATTTTGGTAAATATTCTAAAGATGCACATACCCACTGACTTATAAAGTGCTGCAGAATATTTTGGCGCTATATGAATAAAGTTATTCTTATTATTACAGGATGGAGCCTACCATACATATTTACTGATATCATCCAAGGAACAATGAAGCCCCATATAGAATAAATACAACCATACAAGTTCCATGGGGGGGTCTGTGGGGAAACTTTATACCTTACCACAATAATAGCCTTAAACCTCAGATGAAGCCATCAGGTAGCAGAAACGCATCAGCTTATTTATTTGGTTTGGAATGGCTCTTATGTATTGAGCTATAGCCCTTGGCTGTGTGTCAGTATACGGTATTGTGATAGCTAAATGGCTATGTGAACAGCCCTGGATACCGAGCTGAGGCTCCTTGCTGCTCTGTGTTGGTGTTAATTGTAGATCTAATCGGCAGGGCAAGTGAAGTGGCTGTGACAAGTGAGGTATAGCCCTTTAGTGCACCTTAGGGGAGGTGACATATGGAATAATTAATGATCAATCTGTAAGTGTTCAGCGCTCATGTACTTCTATTACACCTGGGGCTTCTATAGTCATTGGATGGTAGCAGTAAATATGGATGGTTGGCTCCATCCTGTATGTTTCCCAATGTACTATTTAACTCACTGGTTAATATCCAAAGCATATTTTTAAAATATTTAGTAAATGTTGCCTTTTAGTACATATTTAGTAATCAAACTTTTATTTTAGTGTTTCTAGTGTTTTGGTACTTATGTGGATAACCTCTTTTAATACATGTACGTAGCAGAAACATAATTCGAAGCCCCTGGACTCCAGATCAAAAAGAGGGGCCCCCACTTACCATGTGCTATCTATTACACTGGTCTCTTTTTAAGTTGCAGAGAGGCCCCCTCTGGCTGCAGTAGCGTCTATATAGCTAAAGTCCTGGTGCTGTTGTTTGTAATGCTATGGAGAACCTGTGTGGTATCTAAAACATTGACCAAGACTTGCACAAATCAACATATTTTCTTTCTTTTCTGTCTCTAAGGGCTAATAGACCACTGACTGACCCATTATTCACATGTTCCAGGGCCAGGGAGAAAAATAAAATGTTGGATGCACTCGGAGGTTGCATTAACATCTGTACAGGCATCATAGTTGCCTATAAAAGAATTTTTACTAGTAGAAAAAAGTCTCATGTGTATTAATACCTTTCTTGGATTTCAACACCTAAACTCTGCCCCCCGCTGTACAACCCCTTGCAGACATCTGCTGTACTATTACGGCAGATGTCTGCTCTTAAACATGGCACAGAGTCTCTGGTGTGTAAAACAGCAGAGCGAGCACCATATCTACTAGGTCTCCACTTTATACACAGCAGAGGCCAAGTTCTAATGCCCACGATCAGTCTATTTTGATCAGGGGCATTTAATGTATCCAAGGCCCTCCTTCCCCTGTGCCCCTTTACACCAGTTCTAGCCCTTGCTCCTCCCCTTAAATTACAGGTGATATCCTGAGTCTATGGCCAGTCTCAACTGTTATACAGTGATTCTCCTATAGTTTGCAGTACAATTGTGAAAAAGATCAAAATAGCCAAATTGCAGTTTTGCCTCTAAAGAATAAAAATAAATAAAAACTGATCAAATTTTAGACATATCACAAAATATAAATAAAACTATATCTTATGCCGCAAATAGAGATGCCTTAGGGTATGTTCACAAGAAGGAAAAGGTCGTGGAAACCTTTTCCGCCGTGTGAACATTCTGCGGGGTTCACCGTGACTGAACGCCAATGCAACATCAGCATTGTGTCACAGCATCCTGCTTCTGTGTAGGCCCGAATGAATGGGCCTAAACTGGAGTGTGTTTTGCGCCACGGACGCCGCGGCTGATTCAGCCACGTAATCCACAGCAAGAAGGGTCATCTCACTTGTTTTTTTCTGCTACTAGCTAGCAGAAAAAAGAAGCGCGCGGCTTACATTGAAGTCAATGGGAGTCGTTTTTGGCAGTGGATTTTGAGGCGGATTCAGTGTCAAAATCCGCTGCCAAAAACTCCGTGTAAACAGACCCTAACAAAGCTCTTTACATGGAAACATAAAAAATAGTGTGTCAGAACATGGTGACTAAAAAATTTTTTTGCGTTTTTCAGTTTTGTATTTTTATAATTCTATTAAAGAATAAAAAAAACACATCACTGTGATCACGTTGACCCAAAAAAAATATCAGGAACATCATTTTCACCTTATAGTGAACGCCATAAAAACAAAACCCTAAATTCGCTATTTATACATAGAAGACAATTCTAGTAATGGTTTCCCTGCATAAATAGCGACAGCTTAGTATTATTATGTTTAGATATGACTTCTTTTTATTACTTGCAGACTTTGTACTCCTCCTCGGCTACAAATGTTCCTCAGAATTGATAAGAGGAGTATTTTTACTCTATCGTATTTTCTCTACGCTTCATAGCCATGCCAGTCTGTGGGTCCACGAATAAAGGGCTAGACACGGACGTGCTTTTCGAGTTTTTTAGTTTTTCGCACATTCATTGCAAGGAGAAGCTGCAACATAAAGAAGAAACATCAGTTTTTGGGGGGTGGATGCAAAAAAAAAAGTGATACATAGATCAAAAATGGCAAAACATTAGAAGATGTGATGTCTTTTTATAGCACTGAAAAAAGGATTGTTCATATGGAAGCAGCCTAAAGGCTGAGGCCCCACGTTGCGAAAATGCAGCTTTTTGGGTTGCAGATTTTGCTGTGGTTTTTTGAGCCAAAGCCAAGTATGGCTGCAAAGGGAATGGGAATTATATAGCAAGCTTTTATACTTCTCCTTTCTGCTGGATCCACTCCTGGCTGTGGAGCAAAATCTGCAACAATAAAAGCTGCGTTTCCGCAATGTGGGGCCTTAGGCTTGTGAAATGCACTCTACACACTCACCCTTGCTTCTCATGACCCGGACACCCTCAGTGGTTTTGTCATAGCAAAACCTGAACATTTTGGAAGATAATTCATTTAATTTGTACTAATCTCTTTAGTAACGTGTCTTCAGAGGAAACCGAAAAATTCTAACTGGCTCTTTACTGGGATAGTCATGTGAGAGATATACTAACGTATTAAGGGGATGTGTTGTCAGGAAATGACCTATATTTTAATTAGTAAAAAAAATATTAGTAATATATTCCCTTTAAAGAAAAGAAAGTAACCCAAAGCCCGTCCTTTACCTGTCGCTGCTGACGCGACCTGGCGACACTTCTGTCTCTCATAGATAAAGCCAGGAAGGTAAACATTAGTAGCTATGCCATATGCTTTATTATGGGAGCGTTTATGTAACTAAGATACTGACTACTGGCTATTGTATACATTACACTTTATGACTTCTTCTCAGACGTGTGATTTCAGCCTACATGCAATAGGTGTCATTTGCTATGTATTTGTTCCTTTGAGCTCAGCTGCTATAAAGGAACATTATTAAAATATGTATTTAGAGAATAATGACTGCAAAGCTCTATCGGATGTACGGTAATAACAGCGCCGTATATTTCTCTGGGGAATAGAAGGTTTCATTTAGAAAGACTAGAAAGGGTTTCTAAGCAATAGAAGTTTTCGTTTTTTTCTTCTGCTGAGTAGTCTCTTCTTTCCTTCTCATGTATTAGGTTTGCTGCCAAAACTGTATCCAAATATAGACTGGGCAAAGTTTCATGTTGTTTCAGAATTATACAATGTGTGACACTTATACTCTTAAAGGTCCAAGTTCCTGTAAAGCCATTTATTCTGATTGGTATAACGTTACTCTGCAATAAATTCTAGGTGTATTCTAGTCTTTTGCGCCATCTTTCCCTACACACCACTATAATATTGAATTGTGTTGTATAGTGCACAGGGATGACAGACTTCTTCATCTAGTTAGCTTTTGAGCTTACTATTGCCTGGTGAACAATTGTTCCCTTCAACGCAAAGAACAAATGATCTTTATGGGAATGTCCTTTTAGGAAAGATCATTTGTGGATGAAATATCTTTTGTTCAACTGTCGCCTAAATTTTTGTTATTTGCTAAAGGGATTTTTTCCAGTACCTGTTATTGGATGGCCTGTCCTTTGGATAATTCCTCAATTAAAGATCAGCAGGAGACCAACACCCAGGTCCTTGGCAGATCAGTTGTTTCAAGAGGTTGCAGAATTCGAGTGAGCGTTACAGCCTCTCTGGTACTCGCTAAGCACAGTGCTGTACGTTTGTGATATCACAGCTCATCCTGTTCATTTCAGTGGGGCTGAGCCATGATCAGGCATTGTGTATTTAAATATATATCTACTTAAAGAGGGCCTTTCATGTCCTCAGGCAGTGGCGGTTATATATGCCGCTAGAAAGCCAACAATGGGGGCAACGTGGTAGTTAGCACTGCAGTCTTGGAGCGCTGGAGTTCTGGGTTCGAATCCTGCCAGGAAGAAAATCTGCAAGGAGTTTGTATGTTCTCCCCGTGTTTGCGTGGATTTCCTCCTATTCTACAAAGACATACTTAAATGAAAAAAAATGTACATTGTGATCCTTATATGGGGCTCACAATCTACATTAAAAAAAAAAAAAAAGCCAATGCACTGTATATAGCGCACTGTCTGCTTTCCCGTTATGTGCCCTGGTGAAGAGCTATTGATGCCGTTGCTGATAGCTCTTCACTGTCAGAAGGGTGTTCGTGACAGTCTAGCTGGGAACGCCCCTTCTGACAGTAGTGTGTGTAGCACTATATTGTGAAGGGGAATTCCTTACCGCCCAGCCATAACGCTGATTGGCGAGGAACAGCTATGGACGAGTACTGTCAGGAGGAGGTGGGCGTTACTCACAGCTCAACGTCATGGCTGGGCGGTAAGGAAAGCCCCTTCTCAATATAGCGCTACACACAGTACTGTCAGGAGGGGCGTTCCCAGTTAGACAGGAACGCCCTTCTTACAGTGAAGAACTATCAGTACCAGTACTGATATCTCTTCCCCCGGGGCACATAACGGAAAAGCCAACAGTGCGCTACATTCAGTCGGCTTTCTAGTGGTATATAAAACTACATGTGCCTGAGGACATGAAAGGTCCTCTTTAATAGCCTAAATGTCCAAACACAAAGAAGGATTCTAACCTGGAGGGAAGCAAGTCCCAAAATGCAAAAATGCATAATAGTGTCTTGAACTGAAACGTTGCATTTTCACTACGTTTACAATTTTCACTACTTTCTACAGAGTGCCACCTATTGTTGCTTTTTACTTCAGAGCCTAATTATTTGTCAATCCATGTAGGAGCAGGCCCCCCTCCCCCTAGGAATTTTGGGAAGAAGTCTGTGAGTTCTGCTTGATGGTAAAGAGAAAGCTGTTCCTGTGTTACATATTTTCACCTGCCTTATCTAGTAACCTAATGCATTATAAGCAACTTCCCATTTGCAAATGGCCATTTATGTAGCAAATGACCATGTTAGATGATTTTAATAATTTTCTATACTGTAAACAAGCATGCACAGATATAGAACAGCACAGATGCGAGTTTAGACTCCTTCTTTTTCCCATTCTGGATCCCTAGAAGGTAATTTATATCTTCCCTAAAAAGTCCTATGATTTAAAGGGATTTCCAGGCTAAATAGATGATAACTTATCCTTAGGATAGGTCCTTAATAAAAGATTAGTGGTGGTAAGACACGCGAGCAATCAACTGTTAGAAAAGGCTGCAGTACTTACCAAACATAGGGCTGTCGCTTTGTGCAGTGTCCGTGCTTATCGTAGCTCAACCCATTTAACCGAATGGGACTGAACTGTGATCAGTCCATGTGATCGATGAAAGTAATGTCACATGTCCATCACTTCTGCTTCACAGGCCATTTGACATCATGTTCATTGGATATGGCATCAATTGAGAAGCCCCTGGAAAATCCCTTTAAATTACACCCAACAAACTTTTGTTGGTTGAAATTGTCCATTTTCTTCTACTGAAGTCTATTGTGTATGACCACCTTAATGACCTGGTGGTAAAGCGAAAACTGTGCCGTCTATATCAGTCCAATAACCAAAGAAAATGAACAATTTTTACCGCTGCTGCTCTGAAAATCCTTTTTCATTTTCTGTGGATCCTCTGGGATAGCGCTGGAAACAATTCATAAAAGGGTTGTCCAACCAAACAACTTTTCCCCTATCTACAGGATGAGGGAAGAATTGCAGATCATTGGGAGTCTGACCATTGGGAACTCCATCAATCAAATCAACATGGTGGGTTTTCTTCTTCATTCTGAATAGTGGACCTAAAAGCAAGTCTTTGCTCCATTAATTGCAATGGGACCATTGGAGGAAGCCAAAGTAAAGTGCTTGACTCTCTGAGCACGTTGAAACGGATGGAACGTTTTGCCTGCTGTAGTGTCCAGGTCTTGTGAATGAACTCTAATAGAATAGTTTTGTTCAGCCTTGTTATTTTGTTAATTCACCATCATTGGGCTAGAAGATATTGGAACAGTAGCCATGCCAATGAATGTCATTGAGTGTTACTTCAGACTACTAATAGATAGATGATAGATACATCAGTCTTATTTCTAAGCAGCAGTTTATTTATAGTCCTGTATACAGCACCAGATGACTCTCCAGCTAGGAAAAATGGCCATTTGTTAAGATGTTAAAAGAAATGAATGATGTGTTTCCAATATAATGAAGTATGGCCATCCCCAGGCATGTAGGGTTAGGGCTGTACTGAATATATACATTAATTTTAATGTTCTATTTTATTTTTTTCACTATGGGTTTAATCTACGCTACTGGAAATGTCAGATTCTTCCTATATACATGGAAGGAATGTTACATGATCTGTCATTGGAATTGCTTTGTCAGTGAATTATTGAATTTTCCGGACAGAATTGCTGACTATTGTCCTTTGAGTGCCTGAACAATACACAAAGCACATTCAGTATACAGTAGTTATTGCTTCTTGAATGCATTGTGGCTAGTGTGTCAGATTTGTCATATTACAGGTTGCATATTCAGTCAAACAAGCATTGTGTTTTCTGTTGTCTGCATGTTGAGAATGTTGCATTTCAGCTTAAACTTTTTAATCCCTTATCTAAAAGTCCACCCTCCAGGGTTATGTATGGATTACCAGTGTCCAGAAGTGCAAGCGACCATTATCAGCTCGAGTCACTGATCCTGCACTAGCACACTCTCTTAAGGCCCTGTTAGACAGAGAAATATTCAGGGTTATTATCCACTACAGAGAGTCAAAGAGAGATAGAACCGCACTCCAGATGAAGTTATGCTTCAAAATTTCTTTTATTATGATATGAACTTGCAATGTTTCGGGTATATAACCCTTCATCAGGCAGTTATAAATATATAGTATGGAGGAGATCGTCTACGGGTGTCGGCATGATACAGTGGAGTCCAAATATTGCAGAATCCCTGGCAATAGGCCTGGTGAGCTAAAATGACTAATACCGTCGGGTCAGCTAGGACGCTCTTGTGGACCTTTCAGGAAATAAAATGCAGGCCTTTTATCAACTACAAGCCCTACTAATAGTATCTAATAGTCACATTTTTTTGAAAAGCTAAAATATATGGCAGAGTTGATCACGCAATGAACTACCGTCTGCTTTCAGTCGAACAAAAAAATTTCTTGTATGTGGACAGCACATCACCTTGTTTAATAGGGGCTGTGATGCTGGCAAACAATGAAAGTACATGTTAGGAAGAACAATTGCTTTATCGATCATTCCTCCTGCACATGCTCTAAATCAGCCTGTGTAATAGGCCAGAGCAGAACCAGTCATTCCCCACAATAGCCCTGTCTAATAGCACCGCCGAGAACCCAATGAACGAACGCTTGCTTTCAACGGAATAAAAACTCCTTGATAGCCTGCAGCACATCACCATGTCTGATAAGGGCTGTGCTGCTGGCAAACAAAGAAAGTACATGTCAGGGGAACGATAGCTTTATCACTTTTCTCCCTGCACATACACTACATCAGCTTGTGTAATAGGGTGGTGCAGAATGAGTGCTGATCGGCGCGGTTTGTCACTGACCAGTGCTTGGATTTAAAAAAAAAAAAAAATCTATGTGTCTAATGCAACATTAGGCACCGGTTGCTTAAAGGGATTCTACCATTAAACTACTTTTTTTTTCTAATTACCACGTCGGAATAGCCTTAAAAAAGGCTATTCGTCTCCTACCTTTAGACGTGGTCTCCGCCACGCCGTTCTGTAGAAATGCCGGTTTTAACTGGTATGCAAATGAGCTCTCCGCAGCAATGAGGGCGGGCCCCAGCGCTGAAAGGCCGATGAGCGCATCCCCATTGTTGCCCAAGAGCTCTTTCCTGCGCCGCCTCCTTCTTCTGCAGCAACTCCGCCTCTTCTGGCTTCTCTTGCACTTGTAGTTCTATACAGGAGCATAGAGAGGCCACCCCAAAATGGCCGCCGGCTCCTGTATTGAACTGCAAGAGCGGCTACCCAAAAATGGCCGCTCTTGCAGTTCAATACAGGAGCCGACCGGCGGCCATTTTGGGGTAGCCGCTCTTGCAGTTCAATACAGGAGCTGGCTGGCGGACATTTTGGGGTGGTCTCTCTATGCTCCTGTATAGAACTACAAATGCAAGAGAAGCCAGAAGAGGCGGAGTTGTTGCAGAAGAAGGCTGCGGCGCAGGAATGAGCTCTCGGGCAGCAATGGGGATGCGCTCATCGGTGTTTCAGCGCTGGGGCCCGCCCTCATTGCTGCGGAGAGCTCATTTGCATACCGGTTAAAACCGGTATTTCTACAGAGCAGCGCAGCGGAGACCACGTCTAAAGGTAGGAGACGAATAGCCTTTCTTAAGGCTATTCCGACGTGTTCATTAGAGAAAAAGGTAGTTTAATGGTAGAATCCCTTTAACAGTAGGTCATTACAGAACAGACACGTCTGGTGAATATACTTAAGTAGAAGGTATACATAGCTCTACCGGATATCCTACTGCTCCGATGTAGTTTTTCGTCTCCATGCTCACACACCACAGTGGGATCATTCAGTCTTTGCTGTCTCTACTCTTTCCTCTCACAAGCAGAAGAAGATATACGGATGGCAGGATGACCACAGGATCAGACTACACAGAATTTGTTTGTAGTCAGTAACCATGGAGATCCATAAGCCTGCATAGATGCTGCAGATGACTGAGCAAATGTTTTCTGCCCTTTTTAGCCTTTTCTCGCACATCTCCTATTTCTTGCAGCATTTCCGTTGCCGAATCCCCATTGAAATTTGCAGTTTCAGCTAACCCAATTCACTTTTCACAGAGGTTTTCCTTCACTCTGTTGCAATGATAAAAAACCAGCATGCAACACATTGCAGGCTTTTGATATAAGTATGTGTGAACTTGGCCTTAAGGATTCCCTAATGAATAATAGCTCATTACATTGCCAGCTTTCTCCATTAACTAAAATGTGCAGAATAAGTCTAACAACTATAATTTATGCATTCTACTGTGAATTATTACAAAGGGCTAATGAGTGTAATAACATTAATTACTTTGTAATTGAGACTTTCAATTACAACTCGTCTGTGTTCTCATAACGTTTGTTTCAAAGTTTTACTTCTCATTCTGTTGATTATTCATGTGAAACCCTAAATCTGTGTTATACTGGATATGGAGATTGTATCTGTCAGTGACACTCATCACCTGTCAAGTATTGTCTGAAGATCCATCACATGTGATGTTATGATCTTGTTGGATCACTATGAACCTATTACCAAAGGTTATGCGGTTGCCATCATTCACATCATGCCATATCTTTCTTTGATTTAATTGTGGGGCAAAGGTCCATCCCCGTTGTTGTTCATGAATCCGTAGCTTTCATTACAGCTGGGTTGCTGTCTTCTTTCTTTTTCCTTCCGTCGATCAAAATTATGAACAGATGACCATGTTAGAAGATTGTGATCATTTTCTGTACTGTAATTGTGCACAGACTAACTTCTTAAAGGGGTTTTCTAGAACTTTTAAAAAGGTAACTTATCCTTAGAATGATACTTGGGGGCCTATGATGACATCCGGGATCCTCACGGATCAGTTGTTCGAAGCAGGATCTGCGATTCCTGAGTGTAGTTTCTGCTTCACAGACCATGTGATGTCACTTTCATGTTACATGGCCTGATGACAGCTCAGTCCCATTCAAGTGAATGGGCTGAGCTGTGCTACTAAGCAAAAGTCACTGCACAAATATACAGCACTTTGCTTGGGAAGTTCTGAATAGGCTGTTGTACTCACACAAACTCTGCAACCAGCTGATCGGCCAGGGGCCCATGTGTCTTATTGATGATCTATTCTAAGCATATTCTATCTATTCATTGCATCAGGACCGACAGATCTGTCCAACATGGTCGTCCTCCTCCTCTACACTCCAGCTCCATGCTATACAGTCTTCTGATAGCCTTCCTTCTTTTTGTTGTGTGTGACAAATGGCGTTGTGGAAACCCTTAACAGATCTACTTAGCTCTGTAGTTTTCAGTTTACATATAAAGCTCTTATTGCAGACAAACTTTGGTACAGGGTCCCTACACTTTTACACAACTGGATCCCAAATATACCTGAGACCTGCTGGCAATGTGAATTAATGTCATATGACATGTGGTGGTGTTGACCAGCAATACTCAAATTCTGGGTGCATATCCTTGTCCTTACGCATTTCATGCCCACACTGGAGGCACGTCTCCTCTTCATTCTCCCAACAGGCTTTTCCAAATACAACAGATCACTAGCTAGCTTTGAAATAAATCTTCTCTGCCAGCAATGGAATAGTCAGCATCTGCCCTCCATCAAAGAATGGTTCACTGTAGTCTCCTTTCTGCATAGAATGAAATATCTTACATCAAACACTTCAGAGCTTCACAAACATTTTGACAACACTTGGAGGGCTTAGATTGAGCTCTTGTTCTTAAGATTAGGTTCTAGACAGTCTCTTTTTGAGCTCATGAATTTCATCTAATCCTTATCTCCTTTCTAGGAATCTCTTCTCTTCCACCTGCCCCATGGAATGATGGTCCTCTCTCTGGCACAAGTCTATATCACCAATGTTTCTACTTCTATTCCTTCATTTGGTGCAGTATTTCTAGTTGCTGCAATTATATTCCTATCCCCTTGTCCTATATCTATAAGTTAGTGGTTCTCAGGCCTATTCCTGCAGGCTCTAGCTGCATGTTAGTGCTATTTTAGTACAGTAAGATGGCTTCCAACTATATCTGGCATGATAGTTTCCCCCTAAGGCTAACCCTTTGGCAGTATTCTGCCAAGCCCCATAGACAATAGATCTGCCAAGTATCTAACATCAGTGTCCCATTGATACATGTGTATATGACTCATGCAACCTAGTTCTCTTTTCTAGTGAAGCAAAACTTTATTTTTCTTTGAGGTTTGTTGTGTGGTGTTAAGACTGACTATATAAGCGTAGGCTGTGTGGGTGATAGTGATGAAGGGTAACGCATGAAAGGAGGAGGATGTATTCTTAGAGTGGCTCTATCTGATCACACGTCTTTGTAACCAACCGTTATGTCAAACAGGAAACTATCTTCTATAACTTAACTTTTGCCTTGGCTGATTTTACAGTTTCATCTTATTACAGAATAGTGAAACAATATCCATAAGAGCAACACAATATATAATAATTGAATTACTTGTTATAGAAAAATCATGGAATATGTATTCTTAGGGCTCATTCACACGGAGTAAACGCGGTGCGCAATGCGCCGCGTTTACGAGACGTTTGCACCGCGATTTTGACGGTGCATGTTTGCGGTCGCGTTAACGCCGCATTAACGTGACCGCAAACATGCACCGTCAAAATCGCGGTGCAAACGTCCCGTAAACGTGGCGCATTGCGCGCCGAGTTTACTCCGTGTGAATGAGCCCTAAGGGTGAGTTCACACTGAGTATACGCCAGCTTATTCTGAACGTAAAACACGTTCAGAATCAGCAGCGTATAAAGCAGTTCCCATTCATTTCTATGGGAGCCGGCATACGAGCGCTCCCCATAGAAATGAATGGGCTGCTTTTTTTCACTATGAGCAATCCCATTGAAGTGAATGGAAGCGCTTGCGTGTACGGCTAGCTCTGCTCATGCCGAGTCGTACACGCGAGCACATCCCATTCACTTCAAAGGGAGTGCTCGTAGTGAAAAAAGCAGCCCATTCATTTCTATGGGGAGCGTTCGTATGCCGGCTCCCATAGAAATTAATGGGAACTGCTTTATACACCGCTGATTCTGAACATGTTTTACGTTCAGAATAAGCTGGCGTATACTCAGTGTGAACTCACCCTTACATTTGATATATAGCGGATATTTATTGCATTTAGAGTATAGTGACATACTTTTTTATTATATGGCTCAGTGATCATAAATTGTAAAATATTAAAAAATGGAAGGGTAGCGAAATGTGGTCCAACAACCACTTATGGTGTCAGGATGCTTACAACTATCACAGTGTTTCACAGACAAATCAGGAATGAAGACCTGAAGGTTATATGCATTCTTTGTCTACGTATGTACTATGTGTAAACCAAACTGTAGATGATAGAGGTTACATATTGTGACATCCAGTGTGTTATATACAATAAACTTTGCCCATAGTTTCCCAAAGGAATTCTTTCAAGTTGAAAAATGGCGCTAACCTGTGAATGTCACTGCCAGATGATTCCCCTCTGGTACTCAGTAGCTGGCTGCCATTTTTGGCCTTTTCTCAGGGTTCTCGCATCCTTGGTACTGAGAGATTCTGCTAGAAGATGGCCGCTACATTCAGCAACTGCCAATTCATCAACAGTAATGAATTGGCAGATGATCGAAGTGGAAAGAGTGGCAAAGAAGTTTTCAACACAGGGGGAAGCAGTGACTCATTTGCACACCTGTTTGCAAGTAGTAACCTGCCTTACACTTTGCAGATTTTGTGCAGTTTCGATTACGTACTTATATAGTGTATGTATGTACTGTGTGTGTGTGTATATACAGTGCCTACAAGTAGTATTCAACCCCCTGCAGATTTAGCAGGTTTGATAAGATGCAAATAAGTTAGATACTTCAAACAAGAGCAGGATTTATTAACAGATGCATAAATCTTACAAACCTAAAAGTTATGTTGCTCAGTTAAATTTTAAACATAAAAGTGTGGGTCAATTATTATTCAACCCCTAGGTTTAATATTTTGTGGAATAACCCTTGTTTGCAATTACAGCTCGTCTTTTATAAGACCTGATCAGGCCGGCACAGGTCTCTGGAGTTATCTTGGCCCACTCCTCCATGCAGATCTTCTCCAAGTTATCTAAGTTCTTTGGGTGTCTCATGTGGACTTTAATCTTGAGCTCCTTCCACAAGTTTTCAATTGGGTTAAGGTCAGGAGACTGACTAGGCCACTGCAACACCTTGATTTTTTCCCTCTTGAACCAGGCCTTGGTTTTCTTGGCTGTGTGCTTTGGGTCGTTGTCTTGTTGGAAGATGAAATGACGACCCATCTTAAAATCCTTGATGGAGGAGCGGATGTTCTTGGCCAAAATCTCCAGGTAGGCCGTGCTATCCATCTTTCCATGGATGCGGACCAGATGGCCAGGCCCCTTGGCTGAGAAGCAGCCCCACAGCATGATGCTGCCACCACCATGCTTGACTGTAGGGATGGTATTCTTGGGGTCTTATGCAGTGCCATCCAGTCTCCAAACGTCACGTGTGTGGTTGGCACCAAAGATTTTGATCTTGGTCTCATCAGACCAGAGAACCTTGAACCAGTCTGTCTCAGAGTCCTCCAAGTGATCATGAGCAAACTGTAGACGAGCCTTGACAAGACGCTTTGAAAGTAAAGGTACCTTAAGGGCTCGTCTGGAACGGAGACCATTGCGGTGGAGTACGTTACTTATGGTATTGACTGAAACCAATGTCCCTACTGCCATGAGATCTTCCCGGAGCTCCTTCCTTGTTGTCCTTGGGTTAGCCTTGACTCTTCGGACAAGTCTGGCCTCGGCACGGGAGGAAACTTTCAAAGGCTGTCCAGGCCGTGGAAGGCTAACAGTAGTTCCATAAGCCTTCCATTTCCGGATGATGCTCCCAACAGTGGAGACAGGTAGGCCCAACTCCTTGGAAAGGGTTTTGTACCCTTTGCCAGCCTTGTGACCCTCCACGATCTGGTCTCTGATGGCCTTGGAATGCTCCTTTGTCTTTCCCATGTTGACCATGTATGAGTGCGGTTCACAAGTTTGGGGAGGGTCTTAAATAGTCAGAAAAGGCTGGAAAAAGAGATAATTAATCCAAACATGTGAAGCTCATTGTTCTTTGTGCCTGAACTACTTCTTAATACTTTAGGGGAACCAAACAGAATTCTGGTGGTTTGAGGGGTTGAATAATAAATGACCCTCTGAATAAACTTTTCACAATTTAAAAAAAAATTAAAGAAATAACATTCTTTTTTGCTGCAGTGCATTTCACACTTCCAGGCTGATCTACAGTCCAAATGTCACAATGCCAAGTTAATTCCGAATGTGTAAACCTGCTAAATCTGCAGGGGGTTGAATACTACTTGTAGGCACTGTATATATATGTATACTTGTAGACTCTGACAATATATATAATACTAGCATTTACCCGCGACTTCGTCTGCAGGTCGCGGTTGGGGACGATGTTGCGGCACCCGCTGATTCACATATCCCTCTTTTGCGCCAGCCCCTCTCACACGGCACACCGTGAACTCCTCCCCCACTGGCCGAAAACCCTCCTCCGTGTCCTCCCTGCTCCAAAGCCCTGTGCACCCCACTGTCCCCCCTAATCACTCTCCCCAAAGGCTCCACACGATTTAATGCAATGCATTGCATAATACCTGTCGGTATCCACCACGATCGGCGACTTTAACACTTCCTGTGCCTCGGCCAGCTGTCACTGAGGTGCCGGAAGGGTTAATGTTGCCGATCGTTGCGGCCACCTATAGGTAGTATGTAGTTCCTCCGGCAGCGCGTGGGCGCTGCTATATTCGCTGTTATCACCGGCTCCCAGAGGTTGAGACTGGTGGCGGCGTCACGTTGCTATGGCAGCCGGGAGCCTTGCGCTGGCTTCCCGGCCTGTCAGTCTTTCGCTTCGATTGCAGCCTATGGTGGTAGACTGCAGTTGAAGCACCGGTTTTATGCAATGCACTGCATAATACCGGTGCCTCTATTGCAGGCTACGCAACATATTTTTCTGAAATAAACTTCCTGGACACAGTCCTCAAGATACAGGAAAACAAAATTGAGACATCGCTGTATCGGAAGCCGATTGACTGCCCTACCTACCTAAGATGGGATAGCTTTCATCCAAAACATATAAAGAATTCCATTGTCTACAGCCAGGCCATCAGATACCATTGCATATGTTCAGACCCTGTGGACAGAGACAAGCACATTGGGGGCCTCAAAGACACATTCTTGAGGCAGGGTTACCATCCAAGAACGGTTGAAAACCAAATGAACAGAGAATACGAAGATCGGAGTTATTAAAATACAATACCAAACAGGAAAACAACCGGGTGCCTCTGGTCGTCACATGTAACCCACACCTGGAGATGCTAAGAGGAATCACACGCAAATTACATCCACTACTGCAAAAAGACAACCATCTAAAATCCATATTTCCAGACCCCCCTCTCCTGTGCTACAGACAGCCACCAAACCTCAGGAATATGATCATTAGCAGCTCACTGTCACCTCCAACTAACACAGGAACATTTCCATGTGGACAGAAGAGGTGCAAAACCTGCCTCCACATACTGACCACGGATAAAATAAAGAGCCCATCCTCTGATCAACACTACAAGATCCCAGGTAACTTCACCTGCAGCATACCTAATGTAGTGTATTTGATATTGTGTACTAAGTGTCCTGAGGGCCTGTATGTAGGTGAGACAGGACAGTCACTTAGGATGAGGATGAACTCGCACAGACATACGATTAGAGAGCAGAGAATGGACCTCCCTGTGCCAAAACACTTCTGCAATGAAAATCATAATATCACCAAAGATATGAAGATCCTGATACTAAGAGGAAATTTCAGAAACAGAAAGGATTGCCGCATATGGGAGATTAAACTCATGATGACCTTCAACACTCTCCAAAGGGGATTAAATCAGGCCCAGGGTTTTATGACGTTTTACAACAGCTAGACACCACGTCACTGATCAAAAGAAGCAGTAAACCCAGAAAGCTTTCCTGTGAACTGATATACATGTTTTTTTTTTAAACTGTTGTATTTACATGTTCTATTTTCCATCTATTTTGCATCTAACACTCCATTCCTGTGTATATATATACCTACCTTCAGAAATTGTGTTATACCATCCTGATGAAGGGACCTCTGTAGTAGTCCTGAAAGCTTGATATGTCATCAAAATTTTTTTTACGTTAGCCATTAAAAAAGGTATCAACTACTGAGGACTTCTCTCAAAAAATGTTTTTCATTTTATATTCAAATAGTAAGAGTACAAGTGAAAGTTTTTGTCTATTATAAATTGCCCAGAAATCGCTATTCAGAGCAACACACTGAGACCCTAAAAACTCTTAAAAATTATTCTGTTCGAGCAATTTACTAACCTAAACTTAAAGATGCTTCTGCCGATTTGGAAAGTAGTAGCTACTTTGTTCCTTCATATAAATATCTTTAGATCTCTTCACTTGTTCATGTTTTGATAAATGTTCTAAGCTTAAAAAAACTGTACATAAAGTCTGAGTTAAGCCCTAAACTATAAAGTTTTTTGCAGATTTTTTTTCTCAGAAAATTTTTTGAAATTGCTGTAAAAATCTACATGAGTTTACTATGACATGGTGGAGCCCTAGTTGAATTGAAACCTTACAGAGTGAGCTTATTATTATTATTCTTTATTATTTATTCTTAGTTTTGAAATGGGCCTAATCCTGAAAATGATTTAACCCTCAGTGTTGCAGATGCCTGTGAGTTCAGGTGCTTACGTGTACAGAACCTTTTATACATGTCATCCAAAGGAGACAGATTCTGTCTCAAAATCTGGCTGCAAAACACTTGATGTGAGCATACCATAACAGCAGAGGGGAATAGAGGCAAGCCTGTGTGGACAGACATGTGTTGGACAAGCCTTCGGGTCGGAAAGGAAAATGTAAATGTCACCAAAATATACAGATAGGATGTGGCTGACACTTACAAGGAGAACTTGCACAGGAGGGTCCAAGCTGAACTTTTGCCTTTAGTCATTGTATTCTCCTGAGTGTGAACCCATAGCAAGTTGTTGATGCGGTGTTAGAGTCCTTTGGAAGTCAGTAGGTAGGTACCCTCTCTTTATAGGCATGGCAGATGCATAAGTCATCAATCCTGCAGTCATTCCGTAATGGAGGCATATCTCTGCTTCACAGCACTGAATGTCTTGCATCGTCTTACAACCTAATTATTCATTTTCAGTTCCTTATTAACTCACATTATTCGTCAGTTACGTAGGGAGTCACAGCGCCACTACGGCTCTCCGCCATAAATAATGTATTGTTCCTGTGATTAAATGAAAAGGAAAGCTTTTTTTTTTCCTAAATAAGGCAAAAATGAAGTGGCCCAGGTCTTTTTATAGGTCTAGAGGAAAAGTACAAAGTGTTTTATCATTAAGGCTGTTCCCTCTTAGGAAAACACTCAGCTTCCCTCGAGCTTTACTGTTCCAATTGAGGAATAATTCCCAGCACAATGTGCTATTTCTCTGGCAGCCCACTCAGAGACTGCAAGCCAAGCTATTTTCTATCATTTAACCCATGCTCAGTACCCCTACATCACCATACAGTAAATACTGTAGGTGTCTGCAGCGAGCCTGTTTATAGACCATGTTATGTTGGCTTTATATACCTATGTAATAATGGGTTCACATTCTGTGACTCTGCTAGGATCTGGGTGGAAATCTAATTATGGTTGGGGATGATTATACAAAGAATTTACACACTGATTTTCCATATGGCAGAGAACAAATATTATTTTAATTCATTGGAAGTTAACAATGGGAAGGTAGTGATTCCGTACCTGTAACCTAAAATTATTCTGCCTGTCTGGTGATCGTCTAATTGTAAATAGAGATGAGCGAACACTAAAATGTTCGAGGTTCGAAATTCGATTCGAACAGCCGCTCACTGTTCGAGTGTTCGAATGGGTTTCGAACCCCATTATAGTCTATGGGGAACATAAACTCGTTAAGGGGGAAACCCAAATTCGTGTCTGGAGGGTCACCAAGTCCACTATGACACCCCAGGAAATGATACCAACACCCTGGAATGACACTGGGACAGCAGGGGAAGCATGTCTGGGGGCATAAAAGTCACTTTATTTCATGGAAATCCCTGTCAGTTTGCGATTTTCGCAAGCTAACTTTTCCCCATAGAAATGCATTGGCCAGTGCTGATTGGCCAGAGTACGGAACTCGACCAATCAGCGCTGGCTCTGCTGGAGGAGGCGGAGTCTAAGATAGCTCCACACCAGTCTCCATTCAGGTCCGACCTTAGACTCCGCCTCCTCCGGCAGAGCCAGCGCTGATTGGCCGAAGGCTGGCCAATGCATTCCTATGCGAATGCAGACTTAGCAGTGCTGAGTCAGTTTTGCTCAACTACACATCTGATGCACACTCGGCACTGCTACATCAGATGTAGCAATCTGATGTAGCAGAGCCGAGGGTGCACTAGAACCCCTGTGCAAACTCAGTTCACGCTAATAGAATGCATTGGCCAGCGCTGATTGGCCAATGCATTCTATTAGCCCGATGAAGTAGAGCTGAATGTGTGTGCTAAGCACACACATTCAGCACTGCTTCATCAAGCCAATACAATGCATTAGCCAGTGCTGATTGGCCAGAGTACGGAATTCGGCCAATCAGCGCTGGCTCTGCTGGAGGAGGCGGAGTCTAAGATCGCTCCACACCAGTCTCCATTCAGGTCCGACCTTAGACTCCGCCTCCTCCGGCAGAGCCAGCGCTGATTGGCCGAAGGCTGGCCAATGCATTCCTATGCGAATGCAGACTTAGCAGTGCTGAGTCAGTTTTGCTCAACTACACATCTGATGCACACTCGGCACTGCTACATCAGATGTAGCAATCTGATGTAGCAGAGCCGAGGGTGCACTAGAACCCCTGTGCAAACTCAGTTCACGCTAATAGAATGCATTGGCCAGCGCTGATTGGCCAATGCATTCTATTAGCCCGATGAAGTAGAGCTGAATGTGTGTGCTAAGCACACACATTCAGCACTGCTTCATCAAGCCAATACAATGCATTAGCCAGTGCTGATTGGCCAGAGTACGGAATTCGGCCAATCAGCGCTGGCCAATGCATTCTATTAGCCCGATGAAGTAGAGCTGAATGTGTGTGCTAAGCACACACATTCAGCACTGCTTCATCAAGCCAATACAATGCATTAGCCAGTGCTGATTGGCCAGAGTACGGAATTCGGCCAATCAGCGCTGGCTCTGCTGGAGGAGGCGGAGTCTAAGATCGCTCCACACCAGTCTCCATTCAGGTCCGACCTTAGACTCCGCCTCCTCCGGCAGAGCCAGCGCTGATTGGCCGAAGGCTGGCCAATGCATTCCTATGCGAATGCAGACTTAGCAGTGCTGAGTCAGTTTTGCTCAACTACACATCTGATGCACACTCGGCACTGCTACATCAGATGTAGCAATCTGATGTAGCAGAGCCGAGGGTGCACTAGAACCCCTGTGCAAACTCAGTTCACGCTAATAGAATGCATTGGCCAGCGCTGATTGGCCAATGCATTCTATTAGCCCGATGAAGTAGAGCTGAATGTGTGTGCTAAGCACACACATTCAGCACTGCTTCATCAAGCCAATACAATGCATTAGCCAGTGCTGATTGGCCAGAGTACGGAATTCGGCCAATCAGCGCTGGCCAATGCATTCTATTAGCCCGATGAAGTAGAGCTGAATGTGTGTGCTAAGCACACACATTCAGCACTGCTTCATCAAGCCAATACAATGCATTAGCCAGTGCTGATTGGCCAGAGTACGGAATTCGGCCAATCAGCGCTGGCTCTGCCG
This sequence comes from Leptodactylus fuscus, assembly GCF_031893055.1. Classification (NCBI taxonomy): domain Eukaryota; kingdom Metazoa; phylum Chordata; class Amphibia; order Anura; family Leptodactylidae; genus Leptodactylus; species Leptodactylus fuscus. The sequence continues at coordinate 219,758,924 of NC_134266.1, read as the reverse complement.
GAGGAGGCGGAGTCTAAGGTCGGACCTGAATGGAGACTGGTGTGGAGCGATCTTAGACTCCGCCTCCTCCAGCAGAGCCAGCGCTGATTGGTCGAGTTCCGTACTCTGGCCAATCAGCGCTGGCCAATGCATTCTATTAGCCCGATGAAGTAGAGCTGAATGTGTGTGCTTAGCACACACATTCAGCTCTACTTCATCAGGCTAATAGAATACATTGGCCAATCAGCGCTGGCCAATGCATTCTATTAGCTTGATGAAGCAGAGTGTGCACAAGGGTTCAAGCGCACCCTCGGCTCTGATGTAGCAGAGCTGAGGGTGCACAAGGGTTCAAGTGCACCCTCGGCTCTCCTACATCAGAGCCGAGGGTGCGCTTGAACCCTTGTGCAGCCTCGGCTCTGCTACATCAGAGCCGAGGGTGCGCTTGAACCCTTGTGCACACTCTGCTTCATCAAGCTAATAGAATGCATTGGCCAGCACTGATTGGCCAGAGTACGGAATTCGGCCAATCAGCGCTGGCCAATGCATCCCTATGGGAAAAAGTTTATCTCACAAAAATCACAATTACACACCCGATAGAGCCCCAAAAAGTTATTTTTAATAACATTCCCCCCTAAATAAAGGTTATCCCTAGCTATCCCTGCCTGTACAGCTATCCCTGTCTCATAGTCACAAAGTTCACATTCTCATATGACCCGGATTTGAAATCCACTATTCGTCTAAAATGGAGGTCACCTGATTTCGGCAGCCAATGACTTTTTCCAATTTTTTTCAATGCCCCCAGTGTCGTAGTTCCTGTCCCACCTCCCCTGCGCTGTTATTGGTGCAAAAAAGGCGCCAGGGAAGGTGGGAGGGGAATCGAATTTTGGCGCACTTTACCACGTGGTGTTCGATTCGATTCGAACATGGCGAACACCCTGATATCCGATCGAACATGTGTTCGATAGAACACTGTTCGCTCATCTCTAATTGTAAACCACCAGTTCATCGATGCCTCGGGGTTAGAAAAGGTATAGTGGAGCTGAAAAGAGGCATGCAGGACCTGATATATGGGGATAGGTTAAAATAATTAAATCTACACTGGCTTACAAAAGCATTCATACCCCTTGAACTTCTTCACATTTTGTCAGCTTACCAACACAAACTTAAAGGGGTATTCCCACCTCGCCTGTTCACCAACTTGCAGGCTGTCTGCTCTGTTCACTTCCTGGTTTTCTAGGTAATTTGGTGGCCAGGGTTTCACTTGCTTTGCTTAGCCCCCTTCATAGCAGTACATGTTTGCAGTCAGTAATGAGGGATGGTTGTAAATAAATTAGCACAGTATCACAGGAAGATGCAAAATATGAAGCTGATGTAGCAGAGCTGGATTTGATAGTTGATGAGAATCCCAAATTTACATGCTACAGGACCAAGAGTCAGCTTACAATAAACTCAGTTTTAGGTCTGTGTTTACATACAGAGGTAACCATGTCTCAGCCCATATCAGCAAAATTCAAATAGCAAACCTGATAACTGGAAGAGCAGGGAGATAAAGGGCTCAGAAATACAAGCTGCTCCGAGCACTCAGCTCCCCCTCCCCTCCTGAGAGCAGGGAGCTATGTCACTCGACCTGTGCGGAGAGATAAGACCATCCCCAGGCCCGTGGTTATGGAAACATAGTGTAAACAATTAAGTGAATAATCTGATAGCGGCCAAACAAAACAGTTTTGCTGAATCAATGTATTTAGGAGAAGTCTTAAATCCACATAAGCTAGCAGTATAGATAGGATCCTTGAGATGGGACAACCCCTTTAAGTGTACTTTATTGAAATTTTAAGTGATATACCAACACAAAGTAGCAGATAATTGGGAAGTAGAAGGAAAATGATACATGGTTTTCAACATGTTAATCAAATAATCTGAAAAGTGTGACATGCAAAAGTACTCAGCCCTCTATATCAATCCTTTGTAGTGTCACCTTTTGCTGCAATTTTAGCTATAAGTCTTTTGGGGTATGTTTCTACCAGCTTTGCACTTCTAGAGACTGAGATTTTTGCCCATTATTCTTTACAAAATAACTCACACTCAGCCAGATTGGATGGAGAACGTCTGTGCACTGCAATTTTCATGTCTTTCCACAAATGCTCAATGGGGTTTAGGTCTGGACTGGGCCATTCTAACATCAGCGTCAAAATCCTGACCATAAAATGCCTCCCATAGACATCAATGGGAGCCGGTCATTTCCTTTTTCTGCGAGCAGGAAACAGAAGCGACCTGCCCTTTCTTTAGGCGGATTCCGTGGCTTATTCAGGTGCAGACATCCGCCTCGCGACACTCCCTCCGGACTAGGCCCATTCATTTGGGTCTAATCCGGAGTGGAATGCTGCTACTGTCGGAATCCACGACAGTTGTGGTAGGCCGCGGGAGGCGCTTTTTGGACCACATTCTGAGGCCGCTTCCCGCCTCAAAATCTGGTCCAAAATACACCGGCTGAACTCGGCCTAAACAGGCCATCCATGCTTAAAAAGCCTCTAATATGACTGAATTAAAACAACTCTGCAAAGAAGAGTGAGCCAAAATACTCCACAGAAATGTGGAAGACTCATTGCCAGTTTATTGCAAAAGCTGGATTACAGTTGTGGCCACTATTGGTGGCACAACCAGTTATTAGGTTTAGGAGCCAATTACGTTTTCACACAGGACTGGGTTGGTTTGAATATATATATATATTTTTTTTATGAAATCTTCATTGTACAACTGCGTTTTGCATTCACTTAGGTGATCTTTGTCTGATTTTGAAATTTGTTTCATAATTTGAAAAATGTAACTATGACCGAGAAAAAAACAAAAGAAATCTGTAAGTGGGCAAATATGTTTTCAGTGTGTGTATTTCACTTTATGCCTCACATAAATAATACTGTAATCCTTCCTTGCTATGTGTTATTTGGGTATGCAGTATTTAGTGAGCAAACCTGAATCTTTCAGAAAAGAGGTAGAAATGTGTAGAACAATAGAGATATCCCTCCTGCAAAGCTTGAAGGTCTGGCTAATAATCTACAAAGCACATCACAGAGTGAAATACACAAGAGTAGGAACTGGTTGATTTCATGTCTTGTGAGCGGCTTGGCCTTAGAGAATAGAACATAACAGCATTTGGCTGTCCTTGATTTTGGATGTGTGGGAGGAATATTATTTTCCTGCTATAGTTCAGTAGGTAGGTGGGAGGATGATGCCCAGCAGGGACTGTTTGTCACTGACCTACAATGATTCACATCAGGTCTGTGGTCCTGGAATGTGGTTTGTCAAGTTGTACATGTGAAGAAAAAGTACACGGCTGCTGTATACTTTTACATTGTTTTTAATGCCAAGCAAAAATAAAAAAGCTCCACCTTTATGTGCTAAGTGAAACCTGTCTGGCCTGACGTTACTCTGCTTCCTACAAACTAAATATTGTTACCCTTTTGTCTCTGTATGCCGGCTGATGCAGTCTTATGATGTTAGTTTATGATAAGTTTATCTATAATACCCTGTTCATTTTCCTTCCAAACATAATCACATTGATCACGCTTTATATACATACTTTATTTGTATCTACAAGATTTCAGGGTAAAAAAAAAAATCACCTGGGTGTATAATGTGGACTGACTAGTAGTAGCATTCACAGCGGACTGTTGACTGACTAGTAGTAGCATTTACACCAGACTGTAGACTGACGAGTAGTAGCAGTTACACCAGACTGTAGACTGACTAGTAGTAGCATTTACACCAGACTGTAGACTGACTAGTAGTAGCATTTACACCAGACTGTAGACTGACTAGTAGTAGCATTTACACCAGACTGTGGACTGACTAGTAGCAGCATTTACACCAGACTGTGGACTGACTAGTAGCAGCATTTACACCAGACTGTGGACTGACTAGTAGCAGCATTTACACCAGACTGTGGACTGACTAGTAGCAACATTTACACCAGACTGTAGACTGACTAGTAGTAGCATTTACACCAGACTGTGGACTGACTAGTAGTAGCATTTACACCAGACTGTGGACTGACTAGTAGCAGCATTTACACCAGACTGTAGAATGACTAGTAGTAGCATTTACAGCAGACTGTGGACTGACTAGTAGTAGCATTTACACATTTACACTAGTAGTAGCATTTACCAGACTGTGGGCTGACTAGTAGTAGCATTTACAGCAGACTGTGGACTGACTAGTAGCATTTACAGCAGACTGTGGACTGACTAGTAGCAGCATTTACAGTGGACTGTGGACTGACTAGTAGTAGCATTTACACCAGACTGTGGACTGACTAGTAGTAGCATTTACACCAGACACTGACTAGTAGTAGCAGTTACACCAGACTGTAGACTGACTAGTAGTAGCATTTACACCAGACTGTGGACTGACTAGTAGTAGCATTTACACCAGACACTGACTAGTAGTAGCATTTACACCAGACTGTAGAATGACTAGTAGTAGCATTTACAGCAGACTGTGGACTGACTAGTAGTAGCATTTACACCAGACTGTAGACTGACTAGTAGTAGCATTTACAGTGGACTGTGGACTGACTAGTAGTAGCATTTACACCAGACTGTGGACTGACTAGTAGTAGCATTTACACCAGACACTGACTAGTAGTAGCATTTACACCAGACTGTGGACTGACTAGTAGCAGCATTTACACCAGACTGTGGACTGACTAGTAGCAGCATTTACACCAGACTGTGAACTGACTAGTAGCAGCATTTACACCAGACTGTGGACTGACTAGTAGCAACATTTACACCAGACTGTAGACTGACTAGTAGTAGCATTTACACCAGACTGTGGACTGACTAGTAGTAGCATTTACACCAGACTGTGGACTGACTAGTAGCAGCATTTACACCAGACTGTAGAATGACTAGTAGTAGCATTTACAGCAGACTGTGGACTGACTAGTAGCAGCATTTACACCGGACTGTGGACTGACTAGTAGTAGCATTTACACCAGACTGTGGGCTGACTAGTAGCAGCATTTACACCAGACTGTAGACTGACTAGTAGTAGCATTTACACCAGACTGTGGACTGACTAGTAGTAGCATTTACACTAGTAGTAGCATTTACAGCAGACTGTGGACTGACTAGTAGCATTTACAGCAGACTGTGGACTGACTAGTAGCAGCATTTACACCAGACACTGACTAGTAGTAGCAGTTACACCAGACTGTAGACTGACTAGTAGTAGCATTTACACCAGACTGTGGACTGACTAGTAGTAGCATTTACACCAGACACTGACTAGTAGTAGCATTTACACCAGACTGTAGAATGACTAGTAGTAGCATTTACAACAGACTGTGGACTGACTAGTAGTAGCATTTACACCAGACTGTAGACTGACTAGTAGTAGCATTTACAGTGGACTGTGGACTGACTAGTAGTAGCATTTACACCAGACTGTGGACTGACTAGTAGTAGCATTTACAGCAGACTGTGGAGTGACTAGTAGCAGCATTTACACCAGACTGTGGACTGACTAGTAGTAGCATTTACAGCAGACTGTGGAGTGACTAGTAGCAGCATTTACAGCAGACTACGGACTGACTAGTAGAAGCATTTACAGCAGACTGTAGACTGACTAGTAGTAGCATTTACACCAGACTGTGGACTGACTAGTAGCAGCATTTACAGCAGACTGTGGACTGACTAGTAGCAGCATTTACAGCAGACTGTGGGCTGACTAGTAGCATTTACAGCAGACTGTGGACTGACTAGTAGCAGCATTTACAGTGGACTGTGGACTGACTAGTAGTAGCATTTACACCAGACTGTGGACTGACTAGTAGTAGCATTTACACCAGACACTGACTAGTAGTAGCAGTTACACCAGACTGTAGACTGACTAGTAGTAGCATTTACAGCAGACTGTGGACTGACTAGTAGTAGCATTTACACCAGACTGTAGACTGACTAGTAGTAGCATTTACAGTGGACTGTGGACTGACTAGTAGTAGCATTTACACCAGACTGTGGACTGACTAATAGTAGCATTTACAGCAGACTGTGGAGTGACTAGTAGCAGCATTTACACCAGACTGTGGACTGACTAGTAGAAGCATTTACAGCAGACTGTGGACTGACTAGTAGCAGCATTTACAGCAGACTGTGGGCTGACTAGTAGCATTTACAGCAGACTGTGGACTGACTAGTAGCAGCATTTACAGTGGACTGTGGACTGACTAGTAGTAGCATTTACACCAGACTGTGGACTGACTAGTAGTAGCATTTACACCAGACACTGACTAGTAGTAGCAGTTACACCAGACTGTAGACTGACTAGTAGTAGCATTTACAGCAGACTGTGGACTGACTAGTAGTAGCATTTACACCAGACTGTAGACTGACTAGTAGTAGCATTTACAGTGGACTGTGGACTGACTAGTAGTAGCATTTACACCAGACTGTGGACTGACTAGTAGTAGCATTTACAGCAGACTGTGGAGTGACTAGTAGCAGCATTTACACCAGACTGTGGACTGACTAGTAGTAGCATTTACAGCAGACTGTGGAGTGACTAGTAGTAGCATTTACACCAGACTGTAGACTGACTAGTAGTAGCATTTACAGCAGACTGTGGAGTGACTAGTAGCAGCATTTACAGCAGACTGTAGACTGACTAGTAGTAGCATTTACACCAGACTGTGGACTGACTAGTAGCAGCATTTACAGCAGACTGTGGACTGACTAGTAGCAGCATTTACACCAGACTGTGGACTGACTAGTAGTAGCATTTACACCAGACTGTAGACTGACTAGTAGTAGCATTTACACCAGACTGTGGACTGACTAGTAGTAGCATTTACACCAGACTGTAGACTGACTAGTAGTAGCATTTACACCAGACTGTGGACTGACTAGTAGCAGCATTTACAGCAGACTGTGGACTGACTAGTAGCAGCATTTACAGCAGACTGTGGGCTGACTAGTAGTAGCATTTACACCAGACTGTAGACTGACTAGTAGTAGCATTTACACCAGACTGTGGAGTGACTAGTAGCAGCATTTACAGCAGACTGTGGAGTGACTAGTAGCAGCATTTACAGCAGACTGTGGACTGACTAGTAGCAGCATTTACAGCAGACTGTGGGCTGACTAGTAGCAGCATTTACACCAGACTGTGGACTGACTAGTAGTAGCATTTACACCAGACTGTAGACTGACTAGTAGTAGCATTTACACCAGACTGTGGAGTGACTAGTAGCAGCATTTACAGCAGACTGTAGACTGACTAGTAGTAGCATTTACACCAGACTGTGGACTGACTAGTAGCAGCATTTACAGCAGACTGTGGGCTGACTAGTAGCAGAATTTACAGCAGACTGTGGGCTGACTAGTAGCAGAATTTACAGCAGACTGTAGACTGACTAGTAGTAATATATACTAGACTCCAAAGACGATGTGATAGGGAATGTAGATTGTGAGCCGTATATGGGACAGTGACTGATGTCTGTAAAATGCTGCAGACTATGATGGCATTATATAAGTAAGATCGAGGAAGTAGATACATCTAAAATCGGGACTGGAATCAGGTTTCCTGGAACGGGGAGGAACACTGTAAGAAATCTAGTATTGTCCTACTAGATTTGGGAGGGTCGGGAAGCCTTGCTTTGAACTAGGTGTAAGCTTTAGATTCTTTGATTCTTATATTCACAAATAAATAGTCTGAATGAATCTGTACAAAAATCTTCAGTGTAGCCCTAGCTGTATCCAGAATAATTTGGCTGTCTGAAATTGTCAGGAAACCAAGTTGTGTGGAACGTGCCCAGATTCTGACTGTAGAAGTCCTTTTATAAGGAGATGACCCATGGCAAGCCTGTCGAGGTCAGGACTCTGGAAGTTACAATGTCCTTGGAGAGAATGGCTGTACAGAGCGTGCCAGGCTACGAGAGGTTTACTGCATAAGAAATAAGCTATTACACAGCTAGATTAGAAATTCTGGCACTAAATTAAGTTTGCCCAGCCTGCTGTCTATCTGTTCCTCTTGATAATAGACTCTGGAACACAGTAAGGAAAGGAAGCTTCTCATATTTCTTCCTTATCTCAAGCTTTTCCTTACATAGTTAATAGAAGTGGCTGCACACTGAACATTATTATTCAGATGGATCTATCTGATACCCAGCTGAGATTTTATTATGTTAAAGAACCCAAAATATCGAGACTTCAACAGCATTTCTGTAAATGAATATACACTTGTAAAACCGTAATACGTTGTACTGTGATTCTGCAAATGATAAATGGCCTTTTGTGAGTTATTGTGTCCAGGTTAGTAAGTCCGGATGTGTTATGAGAACCAATATTACACAGTAATTTCATTTCACATTTTAGGACCTGCTTACAGAATCCATGTGAAGAATATCTTTGCCGTGAATACTGAGGCAAATATTATTGTCACAGTGTACATACACAAATCCAGAAAACCTGCAAATATGAGGTCTTTACACCCACACAGACAATCTGTTACCTGCAAACACGTAAACATTAACACCCACATGCAGAGGACATCATTCTGATACCTGTTAACACTCGCATTCTCATACACAATATTTCCAGGCCACGCTGGCGATATCTCTTTACCTGCTGAGTCAACGTTTCTTGCAATTTGCAGTTAATGCAGGCAAATATAATTTTTCATTTTATACAAATGAATTCTGATAGGAATTACACAGGTTGCCGGTATCATACCAGGGTTCTGAGTTTGGGTACACATTCGGTGGTGGGCAGGAGATTTGGCAAATTACGTGGATTGCAAAATGATGCTCTCATACTGGATAGAAATATCTCATCATACAAACTGATGCCGCCTATAGGAAATGTATCGCCTACTTTGATCATTTTATTCTTAATTTCCCATATCAGTATTACTAAATCCTGTCATTTTCACTCTGCCCACTATATCTAATGATAGACTGACCCTTGCCAATTCTATAGGGGTTTTGCAGCAGTCACTTCGATTACATTACAGACAGAATCGCAATAGACAATAACACTTCTTTAGTTAACTCTGATGAGCCATTGTTGTATCCACTACTGACATTAGATGATGTCACAGCTTGTCTATTCCCCTTCCCTGCACAGAGCATGTGCAGAAAACTCTCCCACAAACCTCGGAGAGTCCGCTTCAGTCTGTTGCTGCCTATGGCCATGGCCATTCTGAACAGTGTTACTGTGAATCCAGAACTGGGTAAGGTAGAAAACTTACTAAAGTCAGCAAAGTCTCAAGACTCAGATAATTTACCAGTGAGTCTATAGTGAGTGAGCAGTTTAGAAAAGCAGAGGGAAGAGGGAAAGAGCCTGATAGGTTGGTAAATGTATGGATTTATATGGAGTTTGCTAAAATTACCATTTAAGGCTGAGGCCCCATGTTGGGGAAAATCAGCTTTTTTGTTGCAGATTTTGCTGCATTTTTTTCGAGCCAAAACCAAGAATGGATTGGGTAGAAGAGAGACGTATAAGTACTTCCTGTAAATTGTGGTTCTGGAAATCGCATCATGTCATTTATACCTACGGAAACACCGGCGGTTTCCCTATAGGTATAGTTGAAGCAGAAAGTCTACAGAGGAAAACTCTGCGGACGGACTTTCTTTGAAAAGTTCTGCGGGAAAATCCACAATGTGTTGCTAACTGCGGTTTTTCCAGCGGGCCTCAGATGTCTTGCAGATTGTGTTGTTTGAGATTATTCTACTACCAAACTTCATGCCTGTGAACAGCTCATGGTGTTGTTGTGACGACTTCCAGCTCGCTTTCTATAGCTGTCCCATAAAACTTTATTAAAGAACCCTGCCCAGTACTGAACTTTGATCTGCAAAGCAAAGGAGATTCTTGGAGTTTGAGGGTGTGTTTACATGTTCAGGTTTTTTTTTTTTTTTTTTGGTGTCATAACTGAAGCAAAAACCAGGAGTGGATTGAAAATGGAGAAATACTGTCCTTTTATGTTTTCTCTCCCTTATAATCCACTCCCTGGTTTTGGAATCAAAAATCTGAAGGTCTAAACACAGCCTGATAGTGGTAACATATTTATAGGATGATGAATGTGTTATTATCTGAAGTCCTAATGTGTATCAGAATAAGAAGACTAACAATGTACTGAGTGTTCACAATCTAGAACGTTAGTACAGACATTGTTTGTATGAAATTTCTTTTCAACATTTTTTATCACTTCATAAAAATAACATTTTGGTGACTGAGACTGAACATGCTGCAAACCAGTCCAATATTGAGAGACAAATTTTATTGTTTGTGTAATAAAAAGTGAATCTATTTCCCAATATACTTTCTGTATCCGTTCCTCACAATTTTCTAGTCATTTGCTTGTTGTCATTTATTCTGGTTACTGCCAAAGGATAAAAATCAGTCCATCGTCATGTGATGGACAGACCATGGTCATGGAAAATTATACAGTCCATGGTGCACAGCTCGTTACCAGGCATATGTCTGGTTATTGTACTGTGCTAACTATAATGAACCATACACGTGTGTGTCTGTCACATGACCATGGACTGTATATCACATGACCATGGACTGTATATCACATGACCATGGACTGTATATCACATGACCATGGACTGTATATCACATGACCATGGACTGTATATCACATGACCATAAGCTGTATATCACATGACCATAAGCTGTATATCACATGACCATGGACTGTATATCACATGACCATGGACTGTATATCACATGACCATGGACTGTATATCACATGACCATAAGCTGTATATCACATGACTATAGGCTGTATATCACATGACCATGGACTGTATATCACATGACCATGGACTGTATATCACATGACCATAAGCTGTATATCACATGACTATAGGCTGTATATCACACGACCATGGACTGTATATTACATGACCATAAGCTGTATATCACATGACCATAGGCTGTATATCACATGACCATGGACTGTATATTACATGACCATAAGCTGTATATCACATGACCATAGGCTGATTTTTTTCCACTGAAGTAAGAACAGTGAATGACAGCAAGTGGAGATCTATAAAACTGTGATGACTTGATATAGAAAGTATATTGGAAAATTGTACTTTTGAACTTTTTATGATACAGACAATAACATTTGATCATAGTTATGGTCTGAAAGTGGACGAACCTTTTAAATGTCTCAAAACATAAAATTGAGCATTAAATTTTTTATGCAAAATAAAAATGACATTGAAAACAAAAGGGTTTTGTAATTCTAGGTTCACACTAGCATCACTTATCCATTGTTCTGGTCTGTAGGAGGACCAGAACAACGGACTGGTGGACCAGTAAAATAGTGCTAATGTGCAGAGCCCAGCGACTCCCATTGCACTGAGACTCCAGGGCCAATTGGAATATTGCGTTAGATGTCAATTTCCCCTTTATGCTTCTTTATGTTTTATACTTCGCATCATTTTTCTCCCTTTTACACCACAAATATTGGATGTAACTCGGTGGTATTATTTTATATCACTGGGGCAGTTAAGTATGGAACGACAGACTAAAGCTAAAATCTTCAGGACCACAGGTCACTTTAATGCCGAACCACAACTGGTCCGAAAAACTCAGCTGTTACCTGGACCATATTATCCAAACTACACCTGTCTGAATTCACCCTTATGCTGAGGACTCTCTTACATTGCACAGCTTCATCTGGGATAAAATGAGCGGAACAGTTTAGCAGCATAGAAATATTCCAAGCTGCTCTTTAATATCTTGCATGACATGGACCATCTCAGAGAGGCAGATGTCTAGTGAGCTGGATTAGCAAACTATTATGACATTTTAATAAGGAAGCTGGAGGCTTAATAGGATATAGGAGACTAATGATCTGATAATAGAGTAATACTGGTATAAAGCAGGAAACCAATGCCAGACCTGTTTGTATATAAATACCCTCTTTCTGGGTCTAATCTAGTCTTCTATACTCCCTCTCTCTTTCTTTCCTGGCATACATGCCTTTCATACATTTTCCCATCATCTACTTATTGATTTTCCAGCAACTGAAGCTGAAGCCAAAGTGTCTTAGTGATAATTGTTCTGATTCATTCCTATAAAGTTAATTGAGAGAGGGACACAAGTGCTGGTTGAATTGCCTGGTGGAATGGGAATTGAGTAGACATTGCTGTCTTACTGGTTGGGATGTGCTTTTATTTTATGTATGCAAATGGATGTTTCCACAGGAGACTCTCTAGTAATGAAACGTCTTGCATCTTCTTTTCCTTCCTTTTAAGTCTTCTATCATGCTATTTGTCCATATGATGATGTACAAGTTGCTTTTGCAAACTATTAATTTGTAGTGTTTCTGGCACTGAGCTAGTTTACGGTAATCTACAGATGCCAGATATTACACTGCCGTTAATGGAATACTGTCAAATCCTATTCACACAGTGCGGTTGAAAACTGAACTACTTTAGTATAAAACTAACAGTAGTGATAATTCAAATTTTTTTTTACAGTGGAGAAAAATGCAATGAGAAAAACAATGTGTAAAAAAAAATAAATAAACCAAGGATTACTGTAAGGTATCACAATGTGATATTCTACAGAGACCAATTTAGGAACATTTTCCTACAAATGTCCCTTTAAAAAGCAGAGTAACTGATGTGCAGCAATGGTGCAGCGATCTCTCCAGAGCATTTATAATAAACTAAAATGCGATGTTTCTACTCTGAGTTCACATCACATTTGATGAGTATATCTGGGGGAAAATCTCCTAAAGTATATTTATGCTGCTAGTAGACATCTATAGGGAGCTACACTCCAAAAGGTGGCGTTAGAGCAAGTTCTCCTTTTCCACCAAGGAGGACTTATTTGCATATCCCTTTCTCAGAATTCCTATTAGGGCATACATGGTCTAATAAGCAATGTCTCCTTAACTGCTTAAAGAGGACCTTTCATCAGATTGGGCACAGGCAGTTCTATATACTGCTGGAAAGTCGACAGTGCGCTGAATTCAGCGCACTATCGGCTTTCCCGATCTGTGCCCCGGGTAAAGCGCTATCAGTCCCGGTACCATAGCGCTTTACAGTCAAAAGGGCGTTTCTGACAGTCAGTCAGGTACGTCCTTCTCCACAGTAGCGCCTATCGCGCTGTACAGTGTGAGTGGGGAGGAACGCCCCCTCCCTCTTTGCTCACAGTGCTCGTCCATAGACGAGTATTATCAGGAGGGGTGAAAGGTCCTCTTTAAGCAAGCAGGGGGGTTTGGGTGTTGATGTCTGGCAACTTTTTTCAAAATTTCCTTCTATACCTTTCAAAATTCATACTTTAAAAAAAAAAAAAAAAAAAAAAAAAAATTCTTTTCACATAGCCATGTGAGGGCTTAGTCTTTGTGTGATGAGTTGTGCTTTCAGTTGGCACCACTTTTGGGTACATATAATGTTTTAGAGGTGTCGGTGTGAATATGATTTTATCATCGTTTTTTGAGGCAAGTGGTAGTTTTTATTGGTACCGATTTTTGGTTTAAACAACTTTTTGATCAGTCTTTATTGCTCTATTTGGAGGAGGTGACCAAAACACATTGCAGTATATAGTTATATAAAATATATTTTTCTTAAATATTTTGACTGTCCCGCAAGGATCTCCACTACAATGTACTGCAATGCTCTCCTAATGTACTCATTTCTTACTGTATTTCACCTATTTTTAGACTAATAAATGAGCTTTGATGTTCTAAAAATATTATTTATTCTTATGCGTTTTACCTAAACTTTAGAACTGTAGCCAGATTCTTTATTTTACATTGCATTTCTTGAAGAACTAAAGTAGTAACTCATCTCGAGCTTGGTGGCGGGCTGCACTTCTTAAAGAATTATTCTTGTATGGATTAAAGTAGTTAGAAGAATACAGTCATATGTGTGGGGCGCTCAAGGGAAGGGAGATATGGAGAGTAAATACATGTTTTTCATTACAGAGCCAAATACTTATCATCACCCCCTCATACACACCAAATGTGGTTTGAACAGACCCTTACTGTTCTATTTATATGTGTTAGTCTTCCAAAGCAACATAGTGAGCAGCATTTGAGTACTGTCAAGCTAAAAGACATTATGATTAATGGCATTGTCCAAGATATTAGATTTTATGGTCTAATTTTGGGATAGGCCATAAATACAGCTGACCCCTGCACTGACCAGTTGTACAGAGACACGTCTGGCGTCCATACTATACACAAGACAGGGCCAGAAGCAGAAAGCTATAGTTCCCTGTATAGTTGCCGGGTGCCGTCATTGCAGATGAACTCTTCTTTACTTGACTGGGATCTGGCCACTATACAGTACACAGAGCCATAACATCTGACATCTTGGACAACTCCTTTTTAATGTTGAGAAACCAAATAAACAGTAGACAAAAGACATGTATGTAACATGACAAATATTGAGATATAACTTAAACCCTTTCCATCACACCATTATAATCCTTTATCCGTATTGTTGGTAGTAGCCTCTGCTCTACACACAATATCATCAGTACTTGTTACAGTCTAATATTTTTCATGTCACAATGTTGGGCTTTTTTTTTTTTACAGCTGTTAAATGCAGTAGCTATGATTTGTTCCCAAGAAATCTAAGCTCTGAAATATAGGATTGTAATTGATAGTCTAGTCCAAACAAGAATATACTCATACTAACTGTATATATAAAAAGAAGTGACAGCTCAAATCTGCATCATGTTCTTCATCCCCTCCTTGCTATTATTCTGTCTATATTCTGTGTTAATTCCCAGTCACACTATGTGACAAAGCTATTTGGAATGAAGTCGGAAAAATATCTTGTCTGGACAAGTCAATAAACTGACAAAACGAAAAAAGAATAGCGCGGCTGTATTAATAGTTAATGTATGAAAAAATACTCCGAGTTTACTCTGTATTAGGAAATTAGAGCAATCTTGTATCATAAATACATTTGGTTATCTAATTTATTTACGGATTTTGACTCCTTTCTGTGACATCCTCAGCTTTAACCCACTTTCTCTGCCTTATTTTTTTGTATGACACCAGAACCACTGTTCTAGGTATTATCTGACAGATAACTGTTTTAAGTTATGCTGGGTTCACACCAGCACCCGATCTACGTTTTCAGGTTTCCGTCTTCTTCCGACAGAAGACAGAAACCTGGCAGACCATGTCCAGCCGTGAGCGCCGCTGAGCGTTTTGTGCTCTCCGCAGTGAAACCATTTTTTTTTAACTGGACACAAATTCCTGCATGTCCAATTTTGTGTCCGGTCAAAAAAAACGTTTTGCCGCGGAGAGCACAAAACGTTCACCAGCGCTCACGGCCGGATTGCAGGTTTCCATCTCCTGTCCAGTTTCGGGCTGGAAACGGAAACCTCCAAAATAGAGATCGGGGAGCAGATGTGAACCTGTCCTTATCCCCCTCCAGCCTCAACTTCTCTATATTATCTCAATGGAGTACTGTGGGCGGGCTTCTGCATAATACAGAGAAGTTGAGGCTGGAGGGGGGTAACTTGAAACAGTTATCTCTCAGATAATATCTAGAACAGTGTTTCTTAACCAGGGTTCGATTGAACCCTAGGCCCTATGCACAGTTCATTTTGTGTACCAGTAAAAAAAACATATACCGATGTCTTGAATTTGGAAAAAAAATCATATTTGATTTATCACTAAAGAAGGGTTCGGTGAATGTGCATATGAAACTAGTGGGTTCGGTACCTCAAACAAGGTTAAGAACCACTGACCTAGAACAGTTGTTCCGGTGTCATGCAAAGATGAAATTTTAAGCTTTCTTATGCCACCAAGTGTATATACAGAATCCATATGCTATATATAACTGTATTTTCAGCTGGTAAAATCTCGAAAAATAATATAGGTAGAGCTATAACCTTGGTGACCTATCAAAGCTTGGCTTTTTTTGATATGCCACCAATGTTCTATTTATTATAATACCCGCGATATACATGTAACTGTTTTGCATGACCCCCCCCAGCTTCAGCAATTATACAGCAGCTTCACCTTCCAGTACAAAAGGGTGAGAAAATAATGATGAAAGAATCAATAATTGACAGAGATTAGGTAAAATATATGAAGAACTAGGCAGGGACAAAGTCAGGAAAAAGGCTGATGTCTGCAGAAAAAGTATTACAAGTTCCAGGTGTAGTGTTTTAAGGTCTTGGCAGGAGTGTGGTCCGGAACAAGGTCAAGTTTAAGACCATTGGTCAGTAACAATTTAGATACAAACACACACAAGGACAGATACAGGAAGGATGGGGCAACATGGTAACTCAGTGGTTAGCACTGTAGCCTTGTAGCGCTGTAGTCCAGGGTTCGAATCCTGCTAGGAACAACATCTGCAAGGAGTTTGTATGTTCCCCCGTGTTTGCTTGGATTTCCTCCCATTCTACAAAAACCTACAAAAAAAAATGTACATTGTGATCCCTATATGGGGCTCACAATCTATAAAAAAAAAAAAAAAAAAAAAAAAGATACAGGAAGGATGTACCTCATTTACCAGGCAACATTTTTGGACTCCAGCTACCCAGCCGTACAGTCGAGCAAGATAGTTTTGAGATATTTTCAAAGAAGCTCCAAAGGAATAAGTTACTTTAATATTTTACAGTACTATGGTAAACTTACAAGTATGGTTTTACACACCGGATAGGATGTGGTGGACACTGTGGGCATTGACATTTATTTTTATCCCAGACCTTGCATCTTTTCTGGGTTGCTTTAGCTCTTTCTCTAGAAGGCATGATGTCAGGAAACATTGGTCTGTGCAGTCTGACGGCAGACTCTGACCTAGTGCTTGCAGATACAGTATAAGATTGAGAAATGAAGGACATAACCACCCACACCTAAAAACAACCATAGATGATTTATTAGTGATGTAGCTATGACTATTACATCAGTTTGAGCAGTAGTTAAAGTTTGTGAATGTTTTGTTTTTTTATTCACAGAGCTATAATTTGTCTGCAGTCATTTTCTCAAAAAACGACAACAAACATTATTTTGTCACCATGTTCAACAAGTAGCATTGGCATAGGCTGGTCTTACACGGCTCTAATGATTTTACGGTCCACAAGTTGCTGATCAGCAACACTAGTTACTAGTGCCGTAATTCTCGGCCATTGCTGACATGTTCTATGAATTGTGGACCACAGTTGCGGCCCGGCCACACCACGGATAAAATATCCGGAGGTGTAAGAGGCCGCATTGAATATAATGTGTCCACAAATGGTCCACAATTGAAAACCCTCAATTGCGGACCATTTGCGGACTTACATTACGGCCGTGTAAGACCAGCCTTATATTGAGACGCTTATTCAAATATGGCAAACAATATGGCAGGATTTGTTCTTCACCCTTAAAGAGGACCTTTCACCAATTTGGGCACAGGCAGTTCTATATACTTCTGGAAAGCTGACAGTGCGTTGAATTCAGTGCACTGTCGGCTTTCCCAATCTGTGTCCCGGGTAAAGAGCTTTTGGTCCCGGTACCATAGCGCTTTACAGTGAGAAGGGCGTTCCTGACAGTCAGTCAGGTACGTCCTTCTCCACAGCAGCGCCTATTGTGCTGTACAGTGTGAGCGGGGAGGAACGCCCCCTCCCTCTTCTCACAGTGCTCGTCCATAGACGAGTATTATCAGGAGGGGGCGTTCCTACCCGTTCCTACCCGCTCACACAGTAGAGCGTGATAGGCGCTGCTTTGAAGAAGGACATACCTGACTGACTGTTAGGAACGCCCTTCTGACTGTAAAGCGCTACGGTACCGGGACTGAAAGCTCTTTACCTGGGGCACAGTTTGGGAAAGCCGACAGTGCGCTGAATTCAGCGCACTGTCAGCTTTCCAGCAGTATATACAACTGCCTGTGCCCAAATCGGTGAAAGGTCCTCTTTAAATGTAATATGTCCAAATTATGAAACTTCGTATCAGGAGTAAATTGGCTATAAACCTAACCACTAGAGATGAGCGAGTAGTACTCGATCGAGTAGGTATTCGATCAAATACTACGGTATTCGAAATACTCGATCGAGTACCACTCGCTGTTCGAATGTAAAAGTTCGATGCAGGACCAGCATTGATTGGCCGAATGCTATACAGTCAGCCAATCAATGCTGGTTCTTCTCCTACCTTTAGAAGTCTTCTCCGTGTAGCTTCCCCCGCGGTGTCTTCCAGCTCTGAATTCACTCTGCCAGGCATCGGGCCTGGGCAGAGCCGACTGCGCATGTCCGCTTGTAGTGCGGGCATGCGCAGTCGGCTCTGCCCAGGCCCGATGCCTGGCAGAATGAATTCAGAGCCGGAAGATGCCGCGGGGACGCTGCACGGAGAAGACTTCTCGGAGGATCCAGCCCGACCCTCACTCGTGGACTTGGTAAGTATAATTTGATCGAACGTTGCCTACCCCTGAAACGAGCATTTTCCTCCCATAGACTATAATAGGGTTCGATATTCGATTCGAGTAGTTGAATATTGAGGTGCTACTCAAAACGAATATCGAACCTCGAACATTTTACTGTTCGCTCATCTCTACTAACCACAGCATCTTGTAGAGGTGATTCTAAAGTTTCCAAATATACCTCTGATATACAGCTTTGGAGCTCCACTTTCATTTAAGCCACTGTTTTATTTGTATGCAAATGAGGGGGAAGTGCTTAGAGTGAAGCCTACAGCTAAGACTGAAGCCCTCATTTCTCTTATTTGCATATGAATAAATCATCAGTTTACATAAAAATGGGGAATTGAATAAAAGGGACATATTTAGAAACTGTAAAACCACGTCTCCTTTCTTGTGTTTTGGTAACCACATAATGCAATATCATAAAGAATTACATTTTTAAATGTATAATAATTTGCATTGAGCTAATAATACCTACAAATGTTTTTAGATTTCCTACTAAGCTGCCAGATACACAAAGGTCATTTTAATGAGTTGTCTTATAAAGAAGAAAACTCTGTTCATATTTCCTGTTAGTGCATATAGAAGTCACAGATAAGGTTCACAAGCTTGGGACGTCCCTTATATGAGCCAAATTGAAGAGTTGCTCTGTATGGCGGCCTTGAGCTGTCCTTGTATTACATGGTTGGCTATTCATCTGAATTGAGCCTTCATTTACAGCTGCCACACATAGTAACATAGAAGAATGACGACACAAAAGACCACAAGGTCCATCTATGTTGCCTTAGATTATTTCCATTTTATCTTTGGATAGAATTGTTTATATCTCTTGCATGCTTAAAGGGATTTTCCCATGAACTTTCTATGATCTGAGACTTGTCAGAAGCCCTCCAGACACCACATATAGGGGTCACCAACTAAGAGGAAGATGAGACTCCATGGACTGTTATACCCCAAATCAGCAACCACCCCACCCCCACCCCCACTTTACTAGCTTTGGCAATGCCAAATATCCATTCGGACGTACCAATAAAGCCTATTTGATTTGATTTGAGAAGATAATCCAACAACAAGTTTCTGACAAACTGCAGAAAGTTCTTCATTTGTGGCCATATCCATTGGCAACTGGTCAAGGCAAAAACTGTCACCACTAATGTGATTGGAGAAAATCTTTAAAACTCTGCAATTGTTAAATACTTATATTTTCAAAAATGTTTAACTTTTAATTGTCTACCAATTTACATATGGGGCCTCAGCCTTAGAATGGAGTTTGTGTTTTTGAAAATAACAGCAGGTCAATTATACCTATGGACACACTGGCATTTCCCATATAGGTATAATAGGGGCGGGAAGTCCGCAGAGGAAACCCTGCAAAATCACTGCAAGAAAAAAAAAACATGATACGTTCCTGCCGCGGCTTTTTCTGCAGCGTTTTTGTTGCTTTGCTACATGGTGCATTAGTCTAAGGCTAAGTCCCCATGGGACATCCTGCAGCAATAAAGCACTGCAGGAAACACTGCAGTGGCAATGCATCGCGGTTCTTTCCGCAGCGCTTTAAACAGAAAGCTTGTGGAGTTTTCCTCTGCAGACTCAAATCACGGCGTTTCCCTCCCATGGGGCCCTGGCCTAACGTACATTTTTATTTTATTTTTTTTCATAGTATACATCTGGTTCTTAGAAAGCTATAGATAGATCATTGTATATTTTTCTTTTTTTTTTCCCCCATTACTTTTTGTATAGTTATTGTTAGTAACTATCCGAGTCAATAAAAAAATCATTATTTTAGTTTGGCAATGTCATCGATCTTAAAGTGTTTCTTATTGTATCTTTGATTAAGAAAATAATTTATACAGTTTTGATACAGATTTTCTGAGTGAAACTTCTGTACAGCAGGGTTCTTTTGTATACATGCTTAGTCAATATAAAATGTGTTTCCTAAAACAGATTTATGTTTTGCTTGCAGATATCTTGAAGAAACTGAAGTCTGCTGTCTTCACAAGGTCAAGATTCCGCTTACTGTATATCCTGGGACAACCGGAGGCAGAATAGAATCTTACTTTTGTTAAAGATTGTTCTTCGTTCTGTTGTTGCCTTTTAACAAGACATTGTTTGGTGGACCGTTGCTAACAAAGTATGTAAATATGTGCTGGTTAAAAAATGCTATAACTAATAAATGAATACTCATAGAAAAATGGAAAAATTACACAGGTTTGTTCACTTGCAGACATTTACAGCATATGAATAGGGTATGCCATAAATTTTGATAGATCTATCTCCAACAGATCCTTGTCCCATTGACAGCCAAATCCAGTGGTCAGGTTTAGAAAAAAATAAAATAAAATAGTCAAGCTTGCTCATCTATGCAGTTTCCATACCTTCCATAGAAGTGAATGGGATTTATGGGAACAGGAGTGAAACTGAGAGCTATGCTGTTTCCGCATATCAAAAGTTACAGAAGGGGGCAACATGGTGGCTCAGTGATTAGCACTGCAGCTTTGCAGCACTGGAGTCCTGGGTTCAAATCTCGCCAGGAGCAACATCTGCAAGGAGTTTGTATGTTCTCCCCGTGTTTGTGGCGATTTCCTCCCATTCTACAAAGACCTACTGATAGGAAAAAAAAGTGCATTGTGATCCCTATATGGGGCTCACAATCTACGTTAAAAAAAAAAAGTTACAGAAGGCCAATAGCTCAGAGTGAATGCAGACCAATGAGATATGGTGTTTGCACATCTTAGACTAGATTCACACCTGTGCCTATATGCCCTTCTGGGTTTCAGTCTCTGATCCCACTTAAAAATGTGGAGATAAAAATCCTGCAATCCGCATTTTTCGGGTGGAAACCTTATGGACCCCATTTTAGTCTATGGGCTCCACGGTTTCCACAGGTAACTGATTTATAAGCAGGGTATCTTTCTGTCTTTCAGGGCCCCAAGCGGACCCAAAGAAAGGAAAGTCAAACACTAGTGTGAAACCTACATAACACATTTCATAAATCAGGAGGAAACCATTTGAAGGGTGTAGGGACACTCTCAGAGGCTACTTGAGAAGATGATAAATGGATCATAGAGTGCAGGAAAGAAGTTGGCAGCTTTGGACAGTTGCTTTTGCTAAAATGAGCCTCTGATGTTAAACTTGATCCGAGGATGTGAATTAAGAGACACTCTTTTTGCCAACTTGCCACTCTGGATTGCAACCCCAATTCCAAAAAAGCTTGGGACGCTTTGTAAAATGTAAATACACCGATTTGGAAAAGCCATATAACCATATTTTATTTGCAATAGAACATAGAAGACCTATCAGCAGGCGAAAGTGAGACATTTTATGTGAAAAATATTAACAAATTTAGAAATTGATGGCGGCAACAGGAAACAAAAGTTGGGACAGGGTCATGTCTACTGTTGTGTAGCATCCCCTCTTCTTGTAAAATAGTCTGTAAATGTCTGCGAAGTGAAGAGACCAATTGCTGGAGTTTTGGAAAATGAATGTTGTCATTATTATTATTATTTATTTTATTTATTTATTTATATAGTAGCATTAATTCCATGGTGCTTTACATTTGGGGGTTTACATACAATACACAAAATATACAGGTAGATATAATACTAACAATGACCGACTGGCACAGTGGGGTAGAGGGCCCTGCCCGCGAGGGCTTACAATCTATGAGGGAAGGGGGGTAGAGACAGAAGGTGAGGGGGGAGACAGTTCAGATGGTGGTGTGGTGATAGTGTTATTGGAGGTTGTAGGCCGTCCTGAATAGGGCCGTCCTATTCTTGTCTAATGTGACCTAATGTTTTCTATCGGTAAAAGGTCTGGACTGTAGGCCGTTGAATACTTTGCAAAGACAGGCGGTTGTAATGGATGCCGTATGTCATTGGCTAAGAAAATTGATAATGGGGTGGAATTGGGGAGGGGGGGAAGGAAATTTGTTTGTGTTGCAATATTCTGACATCACAGAGCTGTGAGAGGGATCTTTTTTTGTGAGGCAAGATTAAGTTGTTATTGATATCACTTTGGGGGATGTGTGATTATTTCAACGCAAGTCTGTGATCCAACCATTTTCATTTATTCTACATTACAGCATTCACCGTATGGGATAAAAAAAAAAAAAAAATTATATTTTTGGTTTATTTTATTTTTTTTGTTTAGTAGTCAGGGCTTTTTTTATCCTCTCCTTTCCCAGGAACTGATTTCGGGACAACAGTGAGAGACTTCATCAGCCAGCCACCACTGCTATATAGCAGAGGAGGCCAAAAAACCCAGGCAACTGGCTGTTAACACTGGGGAGGCATAATATCCTGTATTAGGTAAAGGAAAGATTTCTAAAGGAATGTATTTAGTGAGACAGTTCAATTAACAATAACTACCAGATAAAGTAGGATCCTTGTGATAGGAATACCGCTTTAATGTTAATCATGTTTATTGTTAAAACATCCAAGCACTGTTTGGACAGCTACAGGTGTATATTAAGAGCAGTGCAGCCAAAAATGTGTCATACTGGCATACTTTGGTCTTCTTTTAATTGTTTTTTTTCTTTTTTTGTAAATGCACATTTTCTCTCTCCATACTTGCTGACAACAGCTGCACCCCCTTCTCCCTATCTTAAGCTTGGTGTTTTTACACTTGATTGATTTTTCTGGTGACAGGTGAAGGTTTCTGAACATTTACAGGATGCCTGCAGGCAGGCAATGGGAGGCAACTGACTGGTGAAAGCTCTAATAAGATATGTTACAAAAGATTTGCAAAAAAGTGTTAACATTTATTATTGGCTATAACCAGAATTATACATACCGATGGAATATATTTTCCACTGTTTTCTCCTGTTGAAATTAAGTAGATGTCAGATCCTTAAATGGCAGGAAACACCTTTAGGCTACGGCCCTATGTAGCAGGATGCAGCAAAAAAAGCGTTGCGGGAAAAACAGCGCCAGTGTTTTTTTCCCGCAGTGCTTTTCAAAGAAAGTCTGCAGAGGTTAGTTCTGTGGACCCTCTGCTTCAATTATACCTATAGTAAAACCGCTGACATTTCTGTAGGTATAATTGACATGCTGCACATATCTTCCCTCAATGTGTCGATGGAATTCGCTAGATCCATTTTGCAGGGACTAAAACACTGTGGGGGAAAAAAAAAACAGGGCCACACATTACAAAAACACTGCATTTGACATTACCTGCAAAGTGGATGGGATTGTGGCTAATCCCATCCACACATTGCAGATATAACAGTTGCACTTTTGAAAATCGCAGCATGTCAGTTATCGCTGCGAAAGGCTGGGATGTTGCTGAAGTTTTTTTGTTGCTAATTTTGCTATTTTTATATTAGCCAAAGCCAAGAATAGCTTCATAAGGAGTGATAAATATAAAGAAAACACTTCTACCTCTCCTTTCTGCTAAATCCACTCCTGGCTTTTGCATGAAAGCTGCAAAAATCTGCAACAAAAACATACTCATCTGTTCCTGATGCTCCAGTGGGCTAGACAACTTCTTTAACTCAATGTGTGGCTTCAGGACCTTTCACCACCTCCCCCAACTCCAATTCTTTGCATCCTTTAATAGTCTTCCACCGATTCTGGCACTGTTGGAATTTTTTTCTCTAGCCCCCACTGTTTCCAATCAATTATATCTGTTCTAACAGCGCCCAATAGTCTAATTACACTCAGTTTACTCCAGCCCAGGACCGCCCACCTGACAATAGGATAATTTGCATATTGTGTGCTGATGCTAGCAGCACTGATTACTCAAGAAATGATGGGGGCTAGAGAAAAGACTTTGACTGCCCCAGAATCAGTGACGTCTGCTGAAGGATACAGTGAGTTGGGCTGAGTGGAGATGGTGGAAGGTCCTTTGTCACATTTGTACTTTGTAGCTTTTTCTCATAGTTTCCTAATGTAATTTTATTTTCTATTTCATCTTTAGTGTTCCATGTTTTCTTCATTACAACACTGCCCCCTCTGTATATCTTGTACAGTTCTTTTTTAATATGCATATTCTTTATTTCTGATTGCGTTATAAAGGAAGGGGTTTCATTACATTAGCAGCAATAAATTATATCAGCGACAGTAAATTGCTATGGATAAATGCTTTTGTACTGAGCAGTAGATAAGAATTCTGTAACTGGAGATGTCCTAAAGAAAAAAACGGGCTAGCTGAATAAATTAAAATGCAGAATTGCAAAATCTCCCCAAAATTGTTCTGGTATGTGTTTTAATTAAAGGTTTATGACAGTGTCCGTATAGATGACTGTATATAATCACACCTAGTCCGGTATAGATATATCCTTCTACAAGGCGATTCCAAGGCTTGGTGGTACTATATGAAACATTTGTGAATCTTGGAGATTTCTTGCAGTTTGGACACTGTTGTGAGTTCTCTAAATGTGGAATGCAATTGCAGAACCGTACTTCTAAGCATCGTACGTGCATGCAGTAATATGTCATGAAATAAAATAGAGAAGTGATTTACAACCCATAAGACAAAAGAAATAAATGTCTGTTTGTTTTGCTACGAGCAGAGTATGTTCAGTATATCTGGAAGTCAATAAATTTTCCTACGTCAGACTTCACCACTTACAATGATATTTCTGCTCAGGGACACTTTTCCATTGCGTAGGCTTCCATAACATAGATATCAATTGTTTTACAGCTCCCATTCCTACCTGTACATGGCATTTTATGATCTTAGCATAACATAATTATGAAAACTGCCTTTCATAAATACTTCTATTGTTTCTAAATTGGCTAAGAGCACCATTCTAAAATATTAATGCTAAACTCCTTTTATGGTACAAGAAAACTACAGTTATCTCTCTCATATGTCTCTCTCTCTGCTATATTTGTATGTATAATTATATAAATATATACTTACACACACATATATATATATATATATATATGTGTGTGTGTGTGAATATTAAAAATATATATTTGCGTACTGTGTGTATATACACATATATATTAAATCATTACATATATAGAAACTAGTGCAGATACAATTTATTTTGCCTGCATTTTGGAAGGAATCACCATTAATAGATCAATAAACACAGAGAATATAGAAAAAAATGCAAAAAAAAAAAATCCCAGCTCATTTTCCTTGTATTTCTCATTTCCTTCGGTTCTGTTTTGTCTCCTATTAAAGCTGGGAAATATACACAGAAATCTTCTTTCACAGGTTCACACCTGTTCCTGGATTCTGTTTAGGGTCTCTGTCCCTGAATCTGCTTGAAAAATGTGGAGAGAAAAGTCCTGAAAGCAGGGCCTTGTTTTCCACATTTTTTTTTTTTTTTTTGCATTTTTGGCCGGGAACAGGGCAGAAACCCAGCGGACCCTATTATAGTTTAAACAGATGTTATGTGGATTGGGTTTCCATTTTTCTGGTCTCCAAGTGGACCCAAAGTATGGAAACCTGAAGTCAGGTGTGAACCTAGCGGAAGTAGATCAGACATGTTTCTCCCTCCTCCTCCTCTTCACTGTCCCGTGTCTGTTTGTAACAGGAGCCTTCTTGATGTGCTCTATCTACAGTAGGACAAAGGATTGCTACCCTGCACCCATTTTGCCAACCCCTTTAGTCAGCAGCCACTAAAGATGGAACCATCAGCTGGACATTAACCTTATGTTCTCTGCAGAATTTATGAGGTTTTTTTCATGATCATGGAAAATACCACAATGAGGGCAACTGTATGATGTTTAAAGGGGTTTTCAGACCTAGAATGGAGTATCCATACTTAGGGCCTATCCAGCATTTTCCCGGGACCACCGTTATGCAGGGAATGGGGCTACAGTGCTGCTCCTGTTACTTGAATGTTGGGAGCATTTCAAGGCATAGACAGCAAAAGACAGCATTGAAAACCAACCAAACAGAGTTTATTCCACATTTGTGGAAATTTTTTGACGTTTAATTTTTCATTCATTATTTTCTCACGGATCGCGAGCGCCATACAGTCGATGAACTTGGTTGTCTGAATAAAGCGAAGAGGGAGGATTCATAGAAAATTAAAAAAAAGAAAAATAACAGTTTCACTAGAAATGACTACAGTGGGCAAAATAATGAATTAAATAGACAAAGTCAGTGAACAAAAGTAACTAGGAATTATGAAAATAAGATCTCTTTATTTGTGAGGCAAATAGTGAGAAGAGCTACATCCTGACGGCACTGAAGCAAATGCAAATAAAGCCACAAGTGTTATGATTTGGGCATGCATGTAAGTAGATGGTGATGGCCACCCTTATGTAAGTGACAGAATGCTAAATGTAATTAAAAATTACATTGACACCACCCTGAACCAAAAAACACTGCTACCCTCCAGCAGGGATCTCTTTCCCAGCAATGCACCATTAATGATTTAATGGGATTCAGTTCCCTGACACACAGCAAAAATCTACAAATAGGTTTACACTAAAGGGCATTCAATTGTTGCCCTGCCCAGCAAACTACCCTGACCTGAGGCCGGTCTTACACAACCGTAATGATTTTACAGTCTGCAAGTTGCTGATCAGCAACACTAGTTGCTGATCATCAACATAGACTCTGCAGATGCCCGTAAACTGCCGCACTCGCCCATAGAGTTCTATGGGCGAGTCCGTGCAGTGCCATGAATTACGGACATGTTCTATAAAGTGCGGACCTCGGTTGTGGCCTGGCACACCACGGATAAAATATCCGGTGGTGTAAGAGGCCGCATTAAATATAATGTGTCCACAAATGGTCCACAATTGAAAATCCTCAATTGCAGACCATTTGCGGTCCTAAACTACGGTCGTGTAAGACCAGCCTTAAGATAATGGGAAAACTTGTTGCACTGATTAAAAAAAAATAAAAGCAACACTCTTCGTATGACTGAGACTTCCATGAAACTGCAGATATGTGAAAGATGTTTTTGTATTGAATTGAGAATTAAATTCTCTTTCACTTAAATATATATATACAATTTAGTAAACATCATATATTCTCTAAGCATGTAAAGTGGCAATGGCAAAGCATTATTGTTTCTAAAAGTGTCCACGATTTTGACCACCACTGTAATGTGGACACATCCTTTCCATATACCCACAGGACACACTGAGCTAATAATGGACATCCTGAGATACACTTTATGGACAAAAGTATTGGGACACTGATATTCAGCGAGCTCTTTAGTACAAGAATGTCTACAGAAGGAATTGAAAATATTTAGGAAATTCTTTCATTTCTCCCTTCTGCCTATTCCACTCCTGGCTTTAGCTTAAAAATCTGGAGCACAATGTGCAACAAAAATACCCTGGGGCCTCAGCCTTGGTTCTCACACGCTTATGTGATCAGTCCGTTTGAATTCAGTTTGAGACTAAGGCTGGTCTTACATGACCATAGTTTAAGACCGCAAATGGTCCGCAATTGAGGGTTTTCAATTGCGGACCATTTGCGGACACATTATATTCAATGCGGCCTCTTACACCACCGGATATTTTATCCGTGGTGTGGCCAGGCCGCAACAGAGGTCTGCACTTTATAGAACATGTCGGCAATGGCCGTGAATTGCGGCAATGCATGGACTGCGTCAGTTTACGGGCATCTGCGGAGTCTATATTGATGATCAGCAACTAGTGTTGCTGATCAGCATCTTGCGGACCGTAAAAGCATTACAGTCATGTAAGACCAGCCTAAGAATGGACTGATGCACATACTGATTGCAAACTGCCACCTTTTTATGCTGATAGCAAACACTAATTTTTTCTTTTAATCGAGGAGAAGACTTGACTAGAGGACAGATAGGGATTAAAAGTAGAAAATTGTAAACAAAGTAGAAATAAGAACATATAATAAATGTCCCTGTGTCCTCCTTATCTCTACTTTGTTTACAATTTTCTACTTTTAATCCCCTTACCTGTCCTCTAGTCAAGTCTTCTCGATTAAAAGAAAAAGATATCTAAAATAAACTGACACATTTTAAACAGACATCATTGCTATCAGCATAAGGGCTCGTTCACATCTGCACCCGGGGTCTCCGCTTTCAGGTTTCCGTTTCCTGTCCGAAATGGGTGCCTGCTTACGCATACTACACATTGAAATCAATGAGAGGCTTTGTAACCCATTGATTTTAATGTGTTACACGTGTAAGCCTGCACCCATTGAAATGAATGGGCTCTGTTTTGAAGCGCCTCGCTGTGACACGTGTATACGTGTCTAAGTGAGCGGCACATTACTCTGTGAAAACGGAGCCTAAGGGGTTGAAGACATTAAAGTCAGGCAGGTAACCTGTGCATGTTGACCTCTTAGTATTGCTCAAGCAGTAACAAAATAGGTCACTTGTTAGACGAAGTTGTTAAATTGTGTATTGTAGATGGATCTGGAGGCTGATCACCCTAATATCTATCTATGATCTTTCATTCATGATTGTAAAGGATTATAAAACATGGCTAATTTTTGTTTTTCATGAAATTATATTGTGTATGTTGGTCACATGGACATAGTGACGTAGTAGATGAGGTCGGATAAAGACATCAGTCCATCAAGTCCAACCTATAACCCTACAATCCCCTACAGTATTGATTTGGGGGAAGGCAAAAAAAAACCCCATGAGGCTTATGCCAGTTGCCCCATTTCAGGGGACAAATTTCCTTTCCGACTCCAAACTGGCAGTCAGTATAAAAACCCTGGATCAACGTGTTCTTAAAATCTAGAGTCCATAACCTGTAATATTTTTATTTTCGAGAAAGGCATCCAGGCCCTCTTTGTACTTGTTCAGTGAATCCGCCATCACCACTTCCTGGGGCAGAGAGTTCCAGAGCCTCGCTGTTCTTACCGTGAAGAATCCCCTTCTATGTTTCTGGTGAAACTTTCCTCCAGACGTAGAGGATGTCCCCCTGTCATTGGCCTAGGAGTAAAAAGATCCTTAGAAAGTTCTTTGTATTGTCCCTTCATGTATTTGTACATTGTTATTAGATCTCCCCGTAGACATCTTTTCTCTAAACTGAATAACCCCAAGTTTGTTAATTTCTCGTTGTACTCCAGTCAGCCCATTCCCCTAATCATTTTGGTTGCCCGTCTTTGCACTTTTTCAAGTTCACTTATGTCTTTCTTGTATATCGGGGCCCAAAAATGCGCACAATATTCGAAGTGTGGCCGTACCAGTGATTTGTATAGAGGCATAACTATGTCCTTGTCATGAAAATCTAGACCTCTTTTGATGCATCCCATATTATTTGCCTTGGCAGCAGCTGCCTGGCACTGGTCACTAAAGGTAAGCTTGCGGTCCACCAAAATCCCTAAGTCTTTTTCATTGACAGTCTTACCCAGTAATTTACTATTAAGTACATAGTCATACATGTTATTACGTCGCCCAAAGTGCATTACCTTACATTTGTCAACATTAAACTTTATTTGCCAAGTCTCTTGCTGAAGTTCAGTCTCATTTATGTTACTGGGACTGAGCTGTAGCATTGGACATGAAATCACTTCTTTATAAAAAAGAAAGCAGCCATGTTTTCTAATCCTGCACAACCCCTTTAATAATAAGTAATAAAACCAATAAGAATTTAACACTTTCTATCTACAGTATTTAGCTCCAACATTTTCAACAGTATGTTGCAAACACAAAATATAAATGTGTTACTGCTCCCCCAGAACTTTATCTGTCACTCCTATATCTTCCTAAATAAAGATTGTCTTTTATGTGTTTGTTTAGTTTTACAAATAATGGCTGCACACACTCTCTGCTAAGTCAATGTGTAACATGGCAAATGCCGCCAGAAGCCTTCTTAATCGGCACTCAAAGTGTTTTTATGAGGATTACACGGATTGTAAAGCATGAGCATAACAGTGAATTCTATCTTATTAGAAGCTGAGACACATCCATCATGGGTGGGTTTGTTCTTCATCTATCTGTCTTCTATAACAAGCATAAGCACATGTAACCCTGCAGTCAGCAAACCTGATCGATAGAGTATTGTTAGTCATTTGATAGTCATGAGATGTGTGTGGGGAGGGTGGACAGGATGACATGAATGACTTTTCTAAAATAACCATTTTCCATGCCTTCTTCATTGTCTCTGTTCTGAAAAGATGCTCCAGAATTATTTTAACACAAGAAATAGAATTATGTACCGAGACAGCCGTCTCCTGAGAAGTCAGGGCCTCTTTATGTGTTTCCTTGCCCAATAAGGTGCCATCTTCTTTACTTTGTCCCCCTTTACCCGAGATCAGTGTGTGGGAATCCTTTGTATACTACGAGGACACTTTTTATAGCTATTTCATTACACATTCCTTGAGAGTAAAGATGCAAGAAGTATAACGTATGTTCAGTGTATGTGCTAGAATAGTTCTCATGCGCTGAACTTATAGAGAGTGTTTGCTGGGTTGAACATCTTTGTTCCCATTATATAAGAAAGTCTATTCTGCAATTTTCTATACATATATTCAGGATTAGAAACCTAAGGGTCAGTGCGCACGGAGTTTTTTGGCGCTGATTTTGACGCTGAATCCGCCTCAAAATCAGCCTACAAAAAAAACTCCCAATAGAGTTCTGAGGCAGGTTCAGCGTCAAAATCAGCGCCAAAAAACTCTGTGTACACTGACCCTAAGGCTCTGGTAGACCCTATTGTACATAAACCTCTTTTTGCATATTTCTTGCTTTTTTCAAGGAACTGGACTATCTAAAGATATTTGAGTGCTCACCACAATGCCCCCTACAAAGTACTGTAGTTGTTTTGGTCCTGGCGACAGACCCCTCTAAACAGTATGTATAACGTGAGCCTATTGGCAATAAGAGTCGCAGTATGTACTATATACTGTGGCAGCATTCCCAGCCTGTGATTGTTCCAGGTGTGATTGGAGTGTGTTCACATTGACGTGTTTCGGTACCAAAATCCTCATTAAGAAAACTTTAACATGAAATGTTAGTTTATGTTTTCGATTTTCTATCGCCATCAACAAGTAGGTGGTTCTGTAACTTGGCTTGTTGTCAGACTTGCTGTTTCTCTATCTCAGAGTAACGGGTCCCATGGAAATTCATTCATTTGTATCAGATACAATCTCCTTCCAGTACGATGGCTGATAAGAGACGTGTCCTGCATTAGCCGTTTCCTCCTTATTAGCAGTAAAAGCTGCTCCCGTAATGGCATTATGAGATCACTTCATGGTTCAGGAGGAAGTCGAAATACTTAGAAAATAAAGTGCTTCAGTGTTATATTTTTTAATAGTTTGGAAAACTGCATTAAATATTTAAGTCAACACCAATAAAAGATGAGAGCATGCTTTAACCCTCCATGTACCACACATACGGTCACTTTTCTGGCTTCTTCTGATAAATGACTGGATCTTAGTACATGACTTAACTTTAAGGACTATACAGAAGGAATCTGTGCAGCCTCCAGTCCACATCGCCGCTGCTGGCTGTGCACAGAGGGAGAACTTCAGAAGACTTGTTTTTATGACTGTTCTGTTCACTTTCATCGAAAGTGATGTTCAGAAAGGTTTTCTCCCCATGTACATGGTTCTCGCCTGTAACTCAGCAGGTGACTTGTTGAAAATACCAGGCTTTGTTGGAAGGAGCATTTGTTGTGCTTTATAGAGATATTTGACTTGTGTACTAGAAACTTGCAAACTAGTCCAATACTATATGATGGGGCTACTTTATTCTGCATTCAGTGCATATGATGATTCGTATTAGTTTTATGAGTAATATTGTCTCTGGTCGGAGGGACTTGGATTCCTAACTGGCAGGGGCTGCTTGATGGAGCTTTAGTACTTGTCAGGATGTCGTCATGTTGCTGAGGACAATATACAGTAGATGCGTATGCATTCATTCTTGATGCTCTGCTACTTAGAAATGTTGCTGTCATATATGGATCCTCTAAAGTAACCTCTTACCAGCCACTTAGAGGGTTTATGGACTGTCAATAGAGACACAAGAGAAAAGAAATCTCTTTACAGATGTAGACTAATGATACTGCCTCGGAGTAAGGAAAGAATATTCATCATGTTGCTGATCTGTCTGAATTCAAGGCTGTCTCCATGATCCGTGTGTTCTTACCTTTCCACTGCCTCCAAATCTCCTCCTCTGACACTTTCTATATTTCTGTACTACACCCACCACTCACTGCTGGATCTCCCAGGTCTCCTTTGCCTGTCAGTTCTTATTTCGTCCAGCTCTGCCTTTCATTTGCCCCTTCCTGCTTTATCTTGCCAGTGCCACTTTCTTTTCCCTGCTGCACACATCCAGTGTGTATCTCTGGCTTTATCGCTTCTCTCCATTGCTCTCCATCCCATTCTTGCCTCCCCCTCGCTGTCACACTGCCACTCAATCTGTTTCTGTCTCATTATTCCAGCAGCACGGTGGCTCTGGAAAACTCTGGGAGAATGTGTTAGATCAGCTAATGTGTAATTCAAGGTTTGAGCCAGAATCACACCCCATTCATCCCCAGGCAGCGTCCGCTTTCTCTCATTATCTCTCTCCCCTTCCTTGTACATTGGATCAGCTCACCTCATCTTGCTGTCTTGCCGCAGGGCTGTCGCAGAGCCAGAATGAGTGAGGAGAACAAGGAGTGGGCAATCCTTAGCCCAGAGGAGTTCACCCAACTGCAGAAGTACATTGATTGTGAGTAGACATCCCCTATACTCTCCACTGCATATGTCCTCAGTATTCAACCTTCAGGCTTAGCTGTCCTAGCCAGAGGAGAAGACTGCAAGCAAATTGTGCCAGAGATCTACATGTTCAAATCAAATACTATTTTGTTTCTAGACAGTACCAAAAAGGTTCAAGATGTTCTGCAGGAGTTTTACGGAGATGGCACCTCCAACCCCCACCTAACTGAGGAGGTAAGCTTTTTCTGCAGATTTCCATTCTTGTACATTTCTCATATGTAAGGTCGTCTCCTCTGCAGCAGGTGCTGTGCTACAGCCTAAAAGTAATATG
The DNA here is from genome assembly GCF_031893055.1 of Leptodactylus fuscus. Lineage (NCBI taxonomy): Eukaryota > Metazoa > Chordata > Amphibia > Anura > Leptodactylidae > Leptodactylus > Leptodactylus fuscus. Next base: position 219,725,667 of record NC_134266.1, on the reverse strand, counting down.
ACGTCAGGGTGTTTCCCAGCTCTGTATCCGACACAGATGTGCTTTAGCGGATCCTAGGTTTCCATCTAAATCTCGCTTTGCAACATATGTTTTACCTATACATGGGACCTTCATTGGAACTTATCCTGTAATATTCTGTGCCCTTGGTTATTAAACCCTTACAATTGTGTTTTCAGCCTTGACACTTGTGTTGTGTCCTTATTTATTTTATATTACCTATTAAAATTTGTCATTTGTTAAAAAACAAAACTGCAAAATGAGAAAACACAAAGAACCACAAGTTACTATCAAAATGACAAAAACGCAGAATGAAAATATATTGCTGATAGGAACAAGACATATACATGAGTACATTATTATTTTGTCTCACATGTGGGGTTTCCCTGGGCTTTATTCTCCTTTAAAATATGTTTTATTGTGTTTTTAACATGTCTAAGCTCATATTCACTCTGTCAGTGTTTCAGTCTGCAGGATTAGCATACAATTTTTAATGTTCGTTTTTCGTGCCAGCTTTGATGCAAATCATACAGTAGCTCCCTGCTGCTTCCATTTATACAGAGAATGAATATGAATGTAGATTTTACTGCCTGGGACTGGAGCAGATTTCGAACCTGGTAAATGAGATTTTGGTGCCATCATGTGTCTGATACTTTCTTTTTATGTATTTTTCAGTCAATAGATTTTGAGGGGTTTCAGAGTTTCTTGAAGGCCTACCTGGATACAGATGACTTTGCTCCTGATCTCTGCAAGCGATTGTTCATGTCATTCCAGGCTGCACCCAGTGTGGATGGACAAGGGAATGAAACCGATGGGGCAAATGGTAAGTAAAACTATAGGAAATATCCATTTGTCATAGTAAGAAGATACACATCACAGTGACTACTGTGGTAAAGCTTTTGGTATGTGTAAATAATTTTTACTCTTTATAATAAAGGAAAAATTTCCTGCTTTAACTAAAATCCCTGTACGACTAAAGCCCCACAGGATATCCTGCAGTAATAAAGCGCTGCAGGAAAAACCGCGGTGGCAAAGCATTGCGGTTCTTCCCGCACTTTAGACAGAAAGCTCACAGGGTTTTCCTTCACGGACTTTCTGTTACAATTATACCTATGGGGAAAGCACCGGCATTTCCATAAGTATAATTGACATGCTGCGATTTCCAAAACTGCGCCAGTTTTGGAATTCGCTGCGTGTCCACGCTGTGGTTTTTCCTGCTAGAATCCCATCCACTTTGCTATTACTGTAAAATGCCGTAATTTTTTCCACTGCGAACAAAACGCTGCATTTCGGTCCCGTGAAGCCCTGGATTACATCAGCTTCTTGATTTTTCTTACTCTTATGTCTCTGTTTAGTATTTTGAGTGCCCAAATATGTACTGGCGCTGGTCTGACATGGAAACATGTCCCACATGATGTAATCGCAGCAGTTTGGCCGTGGCGGAAGTGGCTTGGCAAAAACCACAGTCTTTTACAGTCCATACAAGCGAATCCCATCCACCAGATACGTAGATAGAGGTGGCACTACTCAAACAGAAAATTGCATCTGTACAGGAGACAGAAAAAGCGCAAACAATGGTGGTGCTCTAAGTCCGAAATAAAGTACAATATGAATAAATCCCATCCACACATTGCGGAAAAATACGTGCAACGGAAACACTGCCGTTCCCAAAACCATTGTTGTTTTAGAACTCTAAGCATGTCAATGATACCTACAGAAATGTGAAGTGGTATAATGGAAGCAGAATGATCAGCGTTTCGGGAAAAACTGCAATGCATTGCCACCGCGGTTTTTCCCACAGCGCTTTTTTGCTGCAGCCCGCTACGTGGAGCCTTACACTCGAGGCTTTTCAACATAAAAAATTGTGATGAAAGGGTGGAAATGGCAAAAGCTAACAAAAGACCCAATACCTATTAAATATACCACTGCTCCAGTCCCGCCACGCTGGTGCATACCATTGGTCTTTGTTTACAGTGACCACATGTCTGTCTCCTTTTATGGCGATTGCAGCCAATAACTGGCCTCAGCTTTGTACGGCACAAGATCACTGAAGCAAATGATTGGTTGTAGTGGTCACATGTGAAGATGGGCACTTCTTTGCTGCAGTAACAAATACCTGAACCAGACCATGGATGCTTAACAGATAAACCCTTTAATGTATATATGGATTGAGATAAATCAGATTTAGGTTATACAGGGTGTTCGGAAAGTAAGTACACAAAATGAAAGGGCGCACTGTAGCCGGTATATGAAGCATTTTTTATTAATGAACATGTGACCGGAAATGCACCGTTGTGGTGCCGCAGGTAGACCCAGATGTCAGTTTCCTATCCCTTTATTTTATTTACACTGTAGGGTTCTCAAATGTCTGCATGCACTTTATATATGTACACATGTGCTGTATCTATCTGGAGCGATGTAAGTGCCCACAAGACCATATTGTTATAATAATAAATATATTCCTATATGGCTACAGATAGCTCTTTGACAAACATTCACATTTGGGCTCTATTCATCTAAATTGTCTAACAGAAAAATTGGCCTTGTTTCCGAAAGCCACCAATTAGAACTCTGCTTTCATTTATTAAACAGCACTGGAAAAATGAAAGCTGCACTGTGATTGATTGGTTCCCAGTGCACTTCTCTAACATCTAAGACACACACTAGGACTGAATGTGGGGTTAGTCCAGTGTTTCAATGAGCACCTTGTTGCTGAGCAGATGAAGGGCTACCCTGGCAGTAGTGTTGGCACTATGTCCACTCCTGGCAGTCTCCACTTCTTCTCATTGCAGTACTGCAGAAATCATCTTTATGCATACTCAGAATTTTTGTTGCCAACACTTTTATGAGCTGTTCCTCAAATGCTGCTCTTCCTATTAAATTTAATGGAAACAATTTTAGTGTTTTCAATATGTCATGCAGTGATAAAAGGAATTCCATATGATCATATATTCACTATCTTTATCTGTAAGTCATTTTCCAACCACAGGAGTATTAACTACTGTATTGATGCTAACTTTTTTTTGTGTTATATGTATATGTAACACATACCAGGTATCATGTATACAGATTTTGTTGAAAAAAAAAAATCACATCTATTGTAAATTACATGTATTCAAAAAGCTCGAGTATTTGCTCCATTTTTAAAGAATTGTGACATTTCCCACTACTGACACAGTATGTACGCAGGATCATTAAAATTACTCCTTTGGAACAAATCCTGACAATTATATAGAGGTCTGCCCCTTAAGGGGTTCATTTACAGACCACAGTTACGTGGAGCACCCTCAGCAACGTGTAGATATAAACCATAATGCAATATGAATTGCATCACCAAAGTTTTTTTTCCCCTTAAGCTGTAGTTCTTCTGAAATCTGTATACTAATTAACCTAATTGGGATGAAAGGAACACAAAAAAATGAGGACACAGGATGCAATACAGGACACGAACAATCATTTCAATACAAACCATAACACACGAGAAGTTATTTCCTGGGGTTTTCAGGCAGAATTTACTTATTTTCCGGCGATTATAGTCCACTAGAAATAAGGTCATTTATATTGGACTGAACAGTAGTAGGACACGAGGAACGCTAGTTTATGTCTTTGTTTAATGAATGGCTGAAAGTCAATGCTGTACCCTAGGTTGTGGGGGCAGGGGAAGGATATAGGCAGAAGAGTGTTATAGTTCTGTCACAGCACCATTTGTCATAATGCTTGTTATGCTCTGCAAGCTTTACATGAAACCGATAGCTTGACCTTCATGTCATGTTATCTGGAATGATATATTCAGGTCTTATGTGACAGCCCTGCTTCTACAGAACATAAAGGGGAAATATTCATGTAACTTTACTGGGTACAACCAATAGCAGGGCAGTGATCTGATCTGACTGATCACTTGAAGAGAAAGATGGCCATCTGTACCATCTGTTTAATGCCATCCTGACTGTGAGGCAGTTACGGTATCCAACAAGGGGTAGTTGTCAAAACTGGTGCAATGGAAAGGAGGAACAGTTACGTATAGCAAACTTTTGTTTTTTTAATTAAAGTGATATGTATTAAGATTTTAACAGTATTTACACAGACAAGAAACAACACCTCTACCCCCATCCATCCCCGATGGCAATGTTATATTTGAGAAAACAGTAGAGCAACATCTGTCCCTGTCAACAAGGCGGCATTACAGTTGCTGCAGCGTGACTGCTACAGAAGTGGGGCAGGCTGCTTGTTGTTTTCACTCATATCTTTGCAGAAGGATGTGATTCATTGCTTTGGTTTTCACAGAATCAGATGTTCCTTTATTTGGCTACAGCACATGCCTTGCTCCAAGCCTGAGAATAAATAAAATAGAACGGATATAACTAAGCTCTATATGTTCTCAAAATGTTTTAGATTTTGCTAACCCTAATTCTTTCTGCAGTGAGTGCAAATTTTTACAAACACATTTTTAGGTGTTTAGAACAGTCAAAAGTTTCTGTGATAAAGTTGTGGTGTATGAACATAACTTGTGGGATCACAACTGGCCCAGAGCCCAGTATGATAGCCTCTGAAACGACCCTATCTGTGTATGTATGATATACTGTAACCAATTATCGCTGTATTATTTCTTGGAAGACATGATCAAAGGGGTCGAGATTAAACACCACAGAATAGGTGATACATGTCTGATGCTGGGACAACCGCTACTCACTAGAAGGGGAATTCACAGTACAAAAACTGCAATGAGAAATACTTTCAGCCTTGTTAAGGTAGAGCATATGCCCTGCCGCTTCATTTCATTTCAATAAGGCTGACAAAAAACGCCAAACCCTTGGCTATCCCCATAGTCCCATAGATTTAGAGCTGTACTGCACATGCTTATGTGCATGTGATTGTGGGACCCGAAGCCATCATTATTATCTCTCCTGTTGATGGTTGTGGAATAACCTCTGTTAAGTCAGATCCCACTTAAAAATCATTATTTTTTTTCCTTTTTTTATGTATATTATTTATGATGTATTTTTGTGAATATTATATTACAACACGCATTTCCATAACAAACAGAGTGTCCTATAAGTGGAGACATAGATGCATTTAGGACACAATTTGCTAACCACACAGCACTTAATACGTGTATCTAATCCTCTAATTGTCATTTTATGGTTTTCATCAATTTTTCATAAAGACCAAAGCATAAAACTTACTATTCTGTAAAATCAGTTTGTCTTCTCTTTTTCTGATCCTATGTGCTGTTTTTCACTTTGTAGAAAATGGTCGTGTCAGCCTGAATGATGTTTCCTGTTACTTTTCCTTGCTGGAAGGGGGTACAGCAGAGGACAAACTGGCTTGTAAGTAATGTAGGATTTTTGTGATCTTTATGAAAGAGGGTATCCTGTTGATTCTGGGGGTAACTAAAAGTGCAGCAGGGTAAATTGGTATTGCACGCTATATAATGTACATATACATAGACATTAGCAAACTAATGTAATAAATGCAATATAATATAATAAACTAATGTACAGGATGTCACAATAGGAAGCATGCATGCTGCCTTGTGACCATAGACACACTAGGGGAAATTTATCAAAACTAGTGCAGTGGAAATAGAACAGTAATATCAACCAATAAAGTAGTGAAATCTGTTACCTGGTTGGGAAAACTTCTTTACTGCACTACTGATGGTTGAGAAGTCTCCCGAAATATCTCATAGTCACTGTGTTAGGAAATGCAGATGACGGGAGATTTGGAAGGTCATGACTCCTGTGTCCAAAGTTATGAAATTGAAATCCTTATCCATACAATTGATTTACATGGCAGTATTATTGTTTTGGTTTGTACATATATATATGTCATATGAGGCGTCCTCTATACCGATATATCCGCCTATTTTCTAAAAGAACCTAACAGAAAAAAGTGTGACATTCTGCATTGGACTCCATATATCCAAAGGTCTTGCCTAGAGGGGAGACTATCGCTGCATGTACAGATTCTGCCAATTAGGTAGTACACCAAGACCTGGCACCTCCATGTTAAGGAGCCGTGCGACCTCTGTGCACTGATGTACAGGCTCCATGTACAGGACCCTGCCAGGTGGGTGAGCCCAGCAAGAAAGTCTTACATTTGATATTTAGCTGCTAAGAACATCTCATCCTCTAGTGTTCTGACTGCCACATCTCATTGCAGTAGTAGTCCCAGTGTAGACAATAGTGTCTGCTATTTGCAGTACGTTCCACACAGTTGAAAACACTAGAGGCTCTTAATATACTCAGTGAGCACATTCTAATGATTTCACTTCAGTCTGGTTTAGGGAAGCTCACATATTGATTTTGTGTGGCTCAGTAAACATACGGCCTACAGCTCTTTATGCCTAATCTGTCAGCCTGTGAAGCCAGCCATAATATCTCTTGGCAATGTTCAGTATATGCTTTACATCTGGATCTTGGTCAGTTACTTTAAGGTATGCATATGGACTTTGTATTTGTGTGTGTACATATATATATATATATATATATATATATATATATATATATATATATATAATCTTTGAATATTGTCCAGCTGCTTCTACCTGACAGCTGTCCACTTTGGCATAACTGGAAATCCAAACCTAAGGGGGCAGTTTGCATTCCCGGCCCCTGGGTGGTTTGGGGCTCCTTTGACCTTGTCTACTTATCCAAGTAGACACAGAGAGCACAGAGGACATGTATATAAAGAAAAGGAGGAAAGAGGGGATGGAGTGTGGCTGCATTCATCTACATAGTTTTGTAATAGGTTAACAAAATAGAGAATATCTTAGCTTTCAAAATGGCCGACTTCTTGTCCTCAGATAAAAGAGCAGCTCAGAAGCTAATTGAAGGGCGGCAGGTTTTGGACTAGTGTTGTGGCCTCTTCAGTGCTCAGCAAGCACAGGGCCATACATTGTATAGTGGCTGTGCTCGGTATTGGAGCTCACCCAAATGCCACAAGCTCTTCACACAGTTGTTCAGCTAATACCCCATATCAAGGTAATATTAATTGTCTATCCTAAGGATAGGTCATCCATATTATAGTCTCCAAATATCCCTTCAATCATGGCAGGGCAGTAGTCCCAAGGTGAATCAGTTACTCATGGCATCATGCATGACTCTCAGACTGGAAATATGGACAGAATACAGACTATATTTACACACTGTAAAAGCCCATGTGAAACTAACCAAATCTAGACCTGTCATATCACATTACCTTACCAGGAGAAGGTACAATGACTTCCTGTCAATGAATCTAAAACATCTGAGGTTCACACATCTTTTCTTTTTTGCTTTATCAGATGTTTTATTGGTTTTATGAGGAAATGAGACAAACCAAATTGACAAAATGTAGGAAATATAAAAAATATGAGATCGATTGCGAAGGGAAGCTTGTCAAACACAAATTTGCTCCAAAATAGCATGGTAATGAAAATAGCAAAGAAAAGTCATTATACCATCCAAAGCAATATGATGTGATGGGGAACAGGTTATAGAGGAATGTTAAATCAACCGGCAAAACACGGCCATGACACATAATAAGATTCCAGAGATAATAAGATCAAAATGACCCAGAATAAAACGAAAACAGTATAGCCGCTAATGGTGTAGAGAATATATAAGAATAAGCCATGTGTAGAAGACCAAAGGTAAAAGAAAGAGATCAGACAGAAAGGAGAAAAAGTGTGGAGAAAAGGAAGTAAAAAAGGGACAAGCAACACTGAGGAAGGAAGGGATGCCAGGGATGTCCATCAGACGTCAGATTCCCAGACTGCACAGTTCTCACTACTCACCAATCCATTACAGTGAATCCAGTCAGTAAACATGGACCACAGTCCGGGTGTCAACAGATTTATCAAACGTTCCTGTGTGTGGCAAGAGGGGGTCTTCTATCCTCCTCAAATGATTCATCCCTACTACCCACTCTCTCAGAGGGAGGCACGGTCAAATTCTAGTATTGTGATGTAATGGTCCTGACTGCTGTTTATAAAGTGTCTAAGCAGTACTTTTTATTGCCCTAAGAGGAGCAATGGACACAGGGCCGATAGATGGGGATGTCGCAGTCATAGATTCAGTTACCTCGGTTTTCCTCCAAGAAATACACAAATTAGGGCAAACCCAGCAAATGTGCAACATTATTATTAGTGCCCTATCACAACACCATCAGATATCCGCCATGGAGGGGAACACCCTATGCAGCAATGTAGGAACGTGGTACCATCTCAAGAGGATTTTATGATTCTTTTCTTGTGTAAAACATGCCATAGATAGCACATGCATAAGGAGAAATGCTTGCTGCCATTCTTTGCCAGAGCGAAATTAGGACAATGGGGAAAGACACTAGCATCAGAGGCCCCATATGCAAAATATTTTATGGGCTCTTTGATTTTCAACTGATAATTCAATAACAGGAGACGGAAAGGTCACACTTCATTAAAGTGAGTGTTATTTGCATATGAACATAACAGCGATTTACATGAAAATGGGCCTTCAAAACTGAATAACAGAAGCATAATTGGAAACTGTAAAATAACATCTACAAAGTCCTGGGATTAGGTTAATAACAAATTTACTGCTGACAAACTTTCTTTCATAACTCTCCAAAAATCCCTATCAGCCGTACCAATCCACTAGAGGAGTGCAGGCCCTTACAAATGTAATAGACAGCAGCAGCCATTAGTTTATACTGTAGTAGTGTGCTCCTTTGTATAGATGCACTAATTGCACATATTATATATCCACTTTTGCAATAAACTGAAAGCTAAACCTACCTTAGGCTCAGGCCCCATGTTGTGGAAACGCAGCTTTTTTTATTGTTGCAGATTTTGTCGCATTTTTTTGAACCAATGCCAAGAATGGCTACAGAAGGAAGGGGAAATATATATAGGAAGTTCTTATACTTCCCCCTTCTGCTCAATTCAGTCCTGGCTTTGGCTCAAAAAAACCCACAGCAAAATCTGCAACAATAAAGCTGTGTTTCCACAACCTGGGGCTTTAGCCTTAAACTTCAAAGCTCAGAATTCCCCTTTATGAACTTCATTCTCCTACTTACCCCTAAATCATACCCATAGAAATCTAGGAAGTTTATATTTAGGCCCCATGTAAATGACTGTGTATTTCACGGATAGCACACTGACCCATTCTTTTCTAAAGGCCCATACACACAAAGGTGAATTTCATGGTCCCGTGTGTGTGTGGGGAGTGGTTTGGTGGTGGGGGTGGTTTGAGGGGGCCCGCAGGGGGGAAAGGGGGGGGGTTCACCGCCGGGGGCACAGGGAGGGGCGGCTGCGGTTGCGCCGCAAGGCAAGGAGGGGCATGGGCGCGGGCAGGCATGCGGGTGGAGAAGGGAGCATGTGCGGGGGGGAGGGGAAGAGCCAAGGTGCATGGGGGAAGGGGGCCGAGGGCAAGCGGTAAAAAGGGAGGGGGAGGTGGCGTGATGGCGCAAGGAGTGCGGCAGATTATAACAAACACGAATTCGTTACATATAAACGGCTCCGCACCGCAACCAACTCGCAGACAAAGTCGCGGGCACATGCTAGTATATATACACCTCTGAAACAGCAGGGGCCACACATGCACTAAAGGTATAGCAGAGACGTAGCCCGTGTACATGTCATCACTTGTGACGTTTCTGTTTTCTGTAGATATCTATAAAGATTAGCAGGTGACTAAACTAGTTAAATTGTCCCCTGGAGAGATATAACTGGAAAGATATTAATAAAGCCTGAGTTTTACCTTGTCAGTTACTGTAGGGAGATGTAATATTACTATTTTAGTTTCTATAAAAGCATTATTTATAATGGTTTAGGCTACTCTTTGCCTTCTGTGACAGATCTTGACAGATCTGACTGATCGTTGTGATTAGTTTTAATCCATTATTGCTAGACAGATTGAGCACAATCCAATAATAGGTCTGTAAGTTTTTTTGTCCATCATCCATATATTTCCAGGATAGATTGGTGTATAAAAGAGTGACAGTAGTCTGACAGACTACCGCAGTTGTGAAGAGCCTAATGTATTTTATATTAATCTGTATTGTTTTTTGTTGGCAAGTTATATATTTGTTACGTAGCACATATAAACTATAAAGCTATTTTGTGCTTAAACTTTTGTGTTTATTACTGCCTAAGGGGGCGTTCACACTACCGTTAGTGTCCGTTGTTAACATTTTGTAACGGATGCTACTACTAGAACCATCATAAATCCATTAAAAATCCCATGGATTTCAATGAGATTTTATCTGTTGTCTGTTAGTGTCCATTTACAACAAATCTGTCACATGTTCTTTTTTTGCGTACATAAAAATCCGAGATGCAGGACTTTTGCGTCCATTCAAAATATGGGACTTGTGATGGACAGCAAGCATCCATTATTTCTTAACATTAATGTCTATGGCTAAAGGACAGTAACGGACAGACCTCCAATATACTGTCTGTTATTACTGTCTGGGTTTTTTTCTGTGCATGCTCAGAATAAAAAATAAAAAATAAAAAAATAAACGGTATGAAAACAGACACTAAATGATGCTAATGTGTCCATGTAATAGATTATGTCTATTATGATTATGATTATGTCCATTTTTTTTTTTTTTTGGGGGGGGGGGGGTTTACAGACACTATCAGAACGGACAGCCATGGTAGTGTGAACACTCCCTTAGATATTTAAAACTGTTGGTAATAAGTAAGGATACAAGTAATTATAAAAGTAGAGAAAAACGCAAAAGAATGGGGCGGGCACTCACCAGTCAAAATCTTCTTTAAAAAAATCAATTCCTTTATTGCATACACTTAAAAACATCCTTGAGAGGGAGAAGAGACATTAAAGGCGAAAAAATGGCACAAGGATACAAGTAACTTATTGAACTGCTACCTGAATAGTACAATTGAACCCAGATTGTCCTGAGACGTCGTCCTCTGTTTCTTGGAAGGTTCCATGTACGACAGCTGGCGGTGCCTTTCTAACTATGACTAGAAACAAATATTTCCTGTCTTGGCTATTTTGTTTTAGAATGATTCATCCTATCTCTGTGTCTGCCTTGCCTGGATTGCTCAAAATCAGTGTTCTGTCTCTCTCACAAACATTGTCTTCTGCTGTGGTTTTTATATAATAGGATTATTTGTCTATTTGAGATCATTGTTCTGATGTATTAGTCATATTCTGTCAGGATTCAGGCCAAAGAGGGATGGAAAATCTTGATGTTTTCTGCCAAAAGCCTCCTTCCAGTAATGAGTTTTAGCACAGGTTTTTTTTCTTTGAATCATAACATTTGTAACATTCAATTTTTATACACTTATCAAGTCCTAAAAAGAAGCTTATGGAATAATTCCAGTAAAAAGTGTACTCCATTCTGAAAGAAACAAGAAAGACCAAAACCCCCACAACAGAAAAAGCTATACATGGGGCTATTCCTCCTGGAAGTCTAGGTCTTAACTGGTTGTTACCATTCTCCTTATGGATATGGGAGACATTGACTAGACAATGTCAGGGTAGTGTACCACATAGTGGCTATTGGACACACAACGGGCACTATGTGGTACACCGCTCTTGGAGTGAGTATGGATACGTCCCATTGATAAGAGTAATGGTGACACCTAGTTGGCAATTTATTCATACGTTTCCCAGTGAAATTCTGTAGAACAACACAGCATAGTTCTATATGGCCTCACAGGAGAGTTGTGGATTAAGATACGGACACATGCATAAGTATGAGCCCACATTTTTTTATGCCTGTGTGTCCGTGCCATATACAAGCACCACAAATTGTGAAGCTTGTCCTAATTTTGCCTGTAGTTGTGGCGCATACAAGTATAGGGTCTCATACAAGCCCTTTTGCAGGTCCATGATTGCAGAAGACGTATGGTTATGGTTTTTGTGGATCAGTGTTTGCAAACACTAAAACCAGTACAGTTGTGTGAAAGAGACCTTAGAAGTGATGATCCAGTATTGCTAATACATGGGAAACTGACCTGTCCTTCTTAAAGGGATTCTATCATTAGAATCCCGTTTTTAACTAAGCCCAATTGGACTAGCCTTAACCCTTATGTACTATCATGGTGTCTATCATATACCTTCCAATCTTTGTTCCCCCATAATTCCACATTCCAGTATCTGATCAGACACCTTAATAGCACTTGTGTGAGAAATCTTGATGATGGTGTCTAAGGGTTAAGAAAGACTATTCTTGCCCTACCTTTAGAATTCTTTTCCGTGCCGCCGTTTGGTAGATATCCTGTTTTTCATCATTATGCTAATGAGCCTCTCGACAGCACGGGGGTGCCCCCTGTGCTGCTTGAAAACTCTCCAGCGATGCCCTCCAACTTCTCTGCCCCTTCTCCTGCATCACCGCACGTCTTCATCCAAAAGCACCAACTGTGCATATCTATAGGCCATTTTCCTGTGGCCTCTCCCATTTGGCCAAAGGAAAATGGCCGACAGAGAAGCGCAGTCAGCGCTTTAGGATGATGCGGGAGAAGAGGCGGAAGCAGAGAAGAAGATGGAGGTGTTGCTGGAGAGTTTTTTACCGAACGGTGGCACGGAGAAGAATTCTAAAGGTAGGAGAAGAATAGCCTTTCTTAAAGCTATTCCGACATGGGCTTAGTTAAAAATGGGATTCTAATGATGGAATCCCTTTAAGTCATAATACCCCCATTAAAATGGAATTTAATGCTACTATTGCTCCATTGGAGTTTTTACCAATAGGTATTTGTGACATTTCATTTAATTCCTTTTCCACTTGAAAATGTGATTGAGCAAAGCTTCACTCCTATAGGCTGAAAAAGCTAAAAACTCAGTGACCCCCTGATGTTTACAGCTTACAAAGAGCCCCCCCAAAAAAGAAACATACAGGACAGTAGAAAAGATTCTCTATTTATGGTCTCTAATATATAAAAATCAGAATGTCTATGGCTATGAGCCTACCTATGCACACAATGAGGCATTCCCTGCACTAGTGACCTCTCATATCACATCTTCACACCCTACTGTACTGGGAATTCATTCTCCTAGAAGTATTAATAGCATACTATAGAACTACACATGAAGCAATCTGCTCCATAAACCGTGCAGGACAGACATTAAATAATGTTATCTTATAATAATTTATTCATCATAATGTCACCAAGATTAAAAAAATAAAATAAATTTGTGTGCAAGAGTAATGGAAAATGAAGCCGTAGTCACCTTTGCCATCTTCTGCAGCTGAAGGTGATATAGAGCAGGACATCGCCATCTTCCTGTCAGAAAGCAGTACTGCAGCTAGTTCATGGCTATTAGTTTGTGACCCACTGGAGTCATGTGTTTTTCCAGTATTTTAACCAAGAAGTTGCTATAGTGGCTGTTCTGTACGCTTTTATCGGTCTTTCAGTTGGTATGGATGCAAGCTAGGGATACTTGGTAAATAAGTAACCATGTTTTTTTTTTTTGTTTGTTTGTTTTTTTTTCCCCAGTCACCTTTAAGTTGTACGATAAAGACAGCAATGGACTCCTGGACAGCTCTGTGAGTTTATCAGTGTCACTGTCTATTGTCACATCTTTCACAATGCTACTCACTCCCTTTTACTTTTCGGAATATCAATTGCTTTTGTATATTTTACAAACGTTTCACTTTTCTTCTATGCAATAGGAAGTTGACCGGATTATTACACAAATGATGAGAGTTGCAGAATACCTGGACTGGGACATCACTGAACTTAAACCGGTAGGTTGTTATGACCATTGGGAAGTGCGTTAAAGGGGTTTTACTAGACTAAACACTGATAAACTATACTTAGGATAGGGCATCAATATCCTAGTACTGTAAAATTCCTTTAAATATCAGAAAAACTTTTCATGTTGAAAATGTTGGACATTGGTGTAAATTAAACTCGATTTTACATGGTGGTAATGTGGATTAATGTTATAGATCTTTTGGATACCCATTGCTACTTAGGTTTCTTTTTAGTAAATACTTGCATTCCCCATGAAATAACAATTCTGAACCATCTTTTCTTATAATTCTTTTATCTTGTACCTCTTGTTATTCCTCCAGAGTGACCTTGAATGATTGGTGGCTGGTTGTTACCATTCATATTATCAAAGGGGTGTATCCTTCCACAGTCTGGCAATATTACCACTGACTGGACAGTGTTAGAGTGTAAGGGGTAGCACCCAGTTGTCAATTTATTAAAAAATTTCTAGTAGAAATAGCAGAAAAACAGAACAATGTATTGTTATTGGAAAATTATCTAGAATTTCTATGTTATGGAAAATAAAAGACAAGGCAGGAGAGGTGACAGGTTCTCTTTAAGTAGCAAATGAGGAATGCCCCTTCAAAATGGGGGGGGGGGGATCTAAGAGCAAGTTTGAGTTTTGTATATATTATCATTATGGAGATTCACCAGTGTTTTGGTGCAGCCTTGTTTGTGACAATGCCATCCCTGGTGTGCTGGTCTGTTTGCTTTTATCTTCATAATTATTGTATATTTTTGTAATTATACTTCAGTGTGTTGCTCCTATGAGCTCTAGTAGTATATGTTTGCCTAGGTGCAGTAAGATCACACCATTTCCATTTGCCCAATTCTATTTTTTATAGCAATTCTGTCATTTATGTATGCCGCACACATCAAGATCCATGTATTCAGCCTAAGTATAATGTTATATCGTACAATGGTGGCTTTGTCAGTGACTTTTCTATTTCTTTCCCTGCAGATGCTGGAAGAGATGATGAGACAAGTAGACTATGATGGCAATGGGACAGTTTCCTATGAGGAATGGCTGAAAGGTGGACTCACCACAGTGCCTCTACTGGTGCTGCTAGGAATGGAAGCTGTGAGTTTAATTTGGGTTTATGTGTATGTGTGTACTGTATATGAATTCTGCAAAAGAAAGAATTGTAAGGAGGTGGAAACACACACCTGAACTAGTGGGCTGCCCCCCCCCTCCCCTTAATAGATAGGCAGAGGAGCAATATGGTATGTCCGCCACTGAGGACCATGGTGCTGGATCAGCACCTTAGTGCACTGTCCCATCAGTACATGTGGCCAGACTGGAGTGTTCTTCAGTTACAAGGTCAAATGGGGAAAAAGAACTAGAAGTTGTGGTTTGGGCTAGTGATGTTGGTCTTTGCTTTTTTTTTTCTTTTAATTTGTTTATATATTTTTTTTATTTTGTTTTAATTTCTGTGTGAATTTATTTTCCACTATATATATATATATATATATATATATACACACACACACACACACACACACACACACACACACACACACACACACACACACACACACACACACACATTACACATATGGTATATTCCGTATTCTGTATTAATTTCTGTATTAATGTATGTTATACATTGAACCCTCCATAAGGCCATAGTAGACCTATATAAGGCATTTTAAACATTACATGTATTTTTATTGCTATACTCACCTGTAACTGGGGCAGAAAAAATAGTCACAGTAACAGAATAATACAAATGCTTGCGGTACAATGCAGTGCTAATCTTTGTCTTGCAGCTAGTCAACATGTGAGGATCACAAGACTGCTAGTACTGGAGGAGGAAGTGGCATTGCTGATTCCTAACCTACAAACATTGTCTTCATTGAGTGCCATGTATATAGTGTTCAGGAAGGCATAAACAGTAATAAACCATCTCTGCTTTCTCTATGGGGCGACCATTGTCTTTAACAGCCAGCAGTCCTGTCTTGAAGCTGCAGATTCTGCAAGAACATTTAAAATTGCCCTTGCAAATTCATGTGTAAAATATCAGATGTTATATAAAGTTTGGCGTTCCCTGATTTGTTAAAAAGATAATAATAAAAAAAACACCTTAAAAATCAGTCATAGCATCCATATACACGGTGCACATTTACATAAATAATATAGTGATGTAGGATCACAATGTAAATCTAAGCAGACTAGCTGTATCCTAAAGAGGTATAAGGGCCATCATTGTAATATCATTTACTAACTTTACTAATTTGCTTTGTGCTTTATGTATCATCATCATAAACAGAATATAAAGGATGATGGGCAGCATTTGTGGCGTCTGAAGCATTTTAACCGCCCGGTGTATTGCAATGTTTGTGAAGCTCTGCTCTTTGGGGTCAGGAAGCAAGGCCTGTGCTGCACTTGTAAGTATGGAGATACTTTATAGTAACCATATTTAGGCGTTGTAATGTTATGACTGCAGTCACCAGAAGTACTTACAGTTTCTTAAAGGTTCAATGTCATGAAAATTTTGAACCCCCTTACTGGTATTTCCATATGGGATCCTTCCTAAGTACATCCCAACTTCTCAGTATAGCTCTCTGCACACCTTATCTATTTATAATCTAATGTGATATTTGAGAAGTACAATCTGAAAGTAGACAACCCATTAAAGAGGACCTTTCATGGGTTTGGGCACAGGCAGTTCTATATACTGCTAGAAAGCCAATAGTGCGTTGAATTCAGCGCATTGTCTGCTTTCCCGATCTGTGCCCCAGGTAAAGAGCTATCGGTACCAGTACCGTAGCTCTTTACAGTCAGAAGGGTGTTCCTACGGTACTGGGACTGATCGCTCTTTACCCGGGGCACAGATCGGGAAAGCAGAAAATGCGCTGAATTCAGCGCACTGTCGGCTTTCTAGCAGTATATAGAACTGCCTGTGCCCCAAACCATGAAAGGTCCTCTTTAAAGGAACACTAAACCTAGAAATGAAGAGCAATTTTGGCAGAAGTCCACCTGAAACTCCACTTCATATTTTGCTGTGTGAACGTAGCCAAACGTTCTTCTAGAAATCCTGCAGAAAATACTGCGATTAAATTCTTGGCATATAAGAATTGTAAGTACAAGGGGATGTAGCTGATATCCCAGAACAGAGGAATACATGGAGAAGATTTATTTATACATTTTAAGATTTATTTGCTATATGATATAAAATAGGATTCATGAAAAGCAGACTAGGAGATGAATACTTGGGATATCTTTTTTTTTTATTATTGTGCATTTGCTACACAAATGCACAAGAGGTTTATTGTGGAAATAAGTACAGTAAGTTATTGTACACCAGTTAGTATAGGAACACATGTATGTGTAAAATCTACATTTTTCTCTGCAGTTTGTAAGTTTACTGTTCATGAACGCTGTGCTCGTAAAGCACCGAATAACTGCATCAGCACTTATGCCAAGTCCCGCAAAGATGCCAGTGTAAGTGTCATGACTGTAGCCCAGTGTCACTCAGTATGCTACCATCGCTTGTATCGTTTCTGGCTCAGTTGTGGTGTCTATGTCTTATCTGTTGGCATCTGCTTTCATTTCTCTCATCATTATGTCTTTTGCGTAGTCAATTACAGACCTACATATATTCTTTATGTTCGTTTGTGCAAAGTACGTTAACTATATTACTACTGCCACAGGGACAGACCCATGTATGGGTGCGAGGGGGCTGTGAAGCCAGCAAGTGTGACAAATGCCAGAAAAAGATAAAAAGCTTTCAGAGTCTAACTGGTCAGCGCTGTGTCTGGTGCCATACAAAGGTAACAATGATGTTCCAAACATTTATATGTATAGATTTTATGGGCTATTCTGCACTCTGACTAGATGCAACATGTACAGTGTGTGATAGTGGTAAATCATACTCAAAGTGAAGTTCCATCTGTAATTTGGAGTGGTATAAATAGCACCTGAAATAATAATATTAGAGCTCCATAGCTGTGTTAGCATTATCATAAATAATATAGACAGAAAATAATCTGAAATTGTCAATACTCTCCTTGCAATGAGTTTAAATATTGGGACTGGAAGACATATATTGTGTGTTCAGTCACTACACTGGTGTATGTTATGCCTCACTCCTACTGCTTCAATTAATAATTTAATACTAATCGTACACATTTTATCTGTATATTTATCCTGTGAATTGCTGCAGAATATGTTGGCGCTATATAAATATAAATAGTTATTGTGTGTCCCCACAATATATTTGCTATTTTTCAGCGTTTCGGTTGTGCCATTTTTCAGTAACTCTTAATTTGAAGTCTAAAGGGTCAAGTTTTTTCTGTGAATAAGTCTAAGGGATGAAATATCAGTCCAGGGGAAACCGTTTTATGGCTTATCTTTAGGATGGTGGTGTTGTAGAATTGGTTATGATCCCCAAACTAGGGATCTCACCATATTCTATACAACTTTCAATTCTAGTACCCATTTTAGTCTAAAAGCATATTCTGGCCAGGAAGAAAACAACTACATCAAACTACTATATCATTGGTGGGGTGGTAAAGTACTGTAGCTCAGATCTCATTGAAGTCAATGGGAATTGAGCTGCAATTATGGCACCCAGCCAAAACACAGGTCCCCATGTTGTGAAAGTATGTAGAGCTGATCAGTGCCGGCATTGACTCTCACAATCAGATATTTATCATCTATCCTAACCTTGGTGCATACACATGGATATGGTGCCACTTTGGTGCATGCACATGGAAATTCTAAAAAATTTCTGCAAAAATAAGTGTCACAAGTAAATATACCGTAAATGTACCGAAGGGCAAATCTCCTCGGAAGGTCCATCAGCAGCCAAGATACATAGATAAAATTCTGGAAACCAAAGTTGTATAGTACAGAGGGATTCTATAGTGATTGATCCAGAAAAAAAGCAGCATGTCTTCTAACACCCCTGAGTTTTACTGTGTCGCCACTTTGCTAAATCCATATTGTTATAATCTTAATCCGGTCTAGTCTTGCACCTCCTATTCCATAGATAAATTTATTGTCAAGTAGGTCATCTCTAATAGTGGAGGCCGCAGGCTTAGCGGTACACTTATTTTGTAGTGCTCAGGTGTTGTCTGTTTGCATCCTTTACATTGTCGATCTGTTATATATAGATGGAGAAAAAACATGCTTGCAATACGTAAAATGGTTTGATGAAATTAGATACACTAAGAAATTCTCTTCTATTTTAGGTTCATGATGAATGTGTTTCCATGATCCCTCCTAAGTGTGACGGTGGTGTCTTGCGGGACCACATATTACCTCCTTCCTCCATTTATCCTGTAATCTTGGTGGGTTTATTAGTTGGTATTAGTAGGTGCTGTTATTTCTTTTGTACACCTAAAAATATTAAAATCAGTTAGAAGTAAGAATCTTATGTAATTCCAGTTTGTTAGAAAATCTCCCGACAATAATCCAATCATTAGATGTTCCACTACTACTTTCCTAGAGATTATCTGTGGGGAACACAGCAGCAAGTATTCAGTTTCCCTGTAGCCCCACCAGAGGAGAAATTAAAGGGATTCTATCATTAAAACCACTTTTTTTTGTGGATAAGACGTCGGAATTGCCTTTAGAAAGGGTATTCATCTCTTACCTTTAGATGTGATCTCTGCCGCGCCGTTCCTTAGAAATTCCTTTTTTTACCGGTATGCAAATTAGTTCTCTCACAGCGATGGGGGCGGCCCCCAGTGCTGAAAATCCGATGGGGGCGTCCCCACTGTTGCTCAAGAACACGATCCTGCAACGCCTCTATCTTCGGCTGGATCCTCCCCTTCTCTGTCGTCTTCCTCCTGCGTCACGTCCGACACCTGCGCAGTTGGCTTTGCCAGTGAGACACCAGCAGAGCTGAGTGCGCATGCCGGCCGGCGGCCATTTTTTGGGAGGCCGCTCCTGCATTGAACTACAAGAGCAAGAGCGGCCTCCCAAAAATGGCCGCCGGCAGGCATGCCCAGCCGATGATAGAGGCGTCGCAGGATTGTGTTCTCTAAAGGCTATTTCGACATCTTATCCACAAAAAAAGAGGTTTTAATGGTAGAATCCCTTTAAAAATGACACCGTTCTCAACAAAATTGGTGGACTGTCCATGTAATGCAAAGATGTTTTTGGTTTTCCAGAACAAGAGATACTCTTTGAAGCTGTTCTCCACCAGTTTCTTTTAACCAAACAGTCCCTTAAGGTTTCCTCTTGTGCTAAAACTATTCAGTATTTATAACAACTCCATTATATCTGTTCTTTCTATGTGATAGACCATTACCAATATGGTCATTACCATCTAACCGGTTTCGTTGCCGATCTTTTCCAAGATTCTAAGCATCAAATCTGTCGCATTCTGAATGCGTTATATGTTAATATTCTGCTTGTTACATTAATTCCCATTTTCCTGCTCTCTTATGCTCAGGAACGACAGAACAGCCAGAAGAATCTTATTGGTGCCTCAGAAGAAGCATCACAGAGCTTCAGTACAGCAGAAAGCCAGGCATTACGGGTAAAGCTGTCTTTAAAGTACATTTCAGTGAAATAACTCCAGCATATTATAGCGCACTAAAAAATTGTCATAAGGACATTTCTTTTAATGGAAGTCAGCCAGGCCATCAGCTGATGACTATGGATCTTGTTTTCAGCTGTTATTGCCAGGGCACACTATATCAGTCCATACATTACCCTTGTAGTGGCCGCATTTGTAGCGTTACATGTAGGTCATGTAGGCTCGTGAGCGACTGTGAGCGTCTTCTGGTCTTCACAGTAAAACCATTTTTTCTTTTTTTTAACCGGACACAAAGTCCTGCATGTCCGATTTTTTTGTCTGGTTAAAAAAAAAAAAAAAAGGTTTCACCACGGAGACCAGAAGATGCTCACGGGCGGACACTTTGCAAAGTGACTGCCAGTTTCTGTCTCCTGTCCAGTTTCTCGGGCAGAAGATGGAAACCTGCAAAGCGAAGACCGGGCACAGATGTGAACCTGCCCTGATAGTTTTTCTGCAAAAATGTATCCAATTTACAATTTTTCTTATTTTTTCAGATTGTACCAATTTCAGACACACACCCAATACTGGTCTTTGTGAATCCGAAGAGTGGAGGAAAACAAGGAGAGCGGTGAGTGCATGCCGACTGGATATTAATAATAGTGTGTTAGAGAAAATTGCTATGTAATAGTTCACACAATCCTGGGTCATTGTCTGTACAGAGTTTGCACTCATGCTTTATATTATGTGCAGCAGCAGGAAAAACCTATTCCCCCACTAAATGTTTTTTACATAGCTAAAAACTGTAGCATTCAAAGGTGGAAAAAATATTAATCCTAAAATTAACAATGAGGGACATTTATTATTCTTTTATGTCATTTTACACTAGTAGTCGCAAGTGGCATTTATATGTCACCCTTGCCTATTTCCAAAAGGAGGTGTGATAAGGGTGTGCTCTGGGCAGGGCTAATGATCCCGCCACAGTTATCATCACCTAGATTTAAATGACTGTGGGCTTATCTAAGACTGCCATACAGAACACTGGTCTTGATAAATTACTAAACTGTTTTATTAGAACCTTTAGTGAGCGGTCCCTCACACAAAAAAATACATCAATAGTACTTGGTACACTGTAATAGTCTAGGAGGTAATCTTGTCCGTTTGAGAAGTCTTTTTAAAGTTCTGTGCATTATAGCTTTACACTGTTGTATTTAAGACATTGTCACCTTAACCTGAGTGTGTAATAATGAATGTCTCTCTCATTTGCTGCAGAGTTCTCCGTAAGTTCCAGTATCTGCTAAACCCTCGACAAGTGTATAATCTTATCAAAGGGGGGCCTGCGCCTGGGTAAGAAAAGAAAGGGAAATGTATACAATTGTTAGCATGTACAGTAGTGTGATAAAGCTTCAGGCAGGTGTGGGAAAATGTTATGGAGTCAGAAATAGAAATATTAATAGTTTATTTTAGTCAATTAACAAAATGTAGGCAATGGACACAAGATAAATCTTAATCAACTCAATACTTGGTGTGACCATCATCAAATCTTTCTTGGAGGAGACAGAAGGATTTGAACATCCACAGAAGATCTGAGCTTAGTGCTGCAATGTACCTAGTTTTGTTAATTGACAAACAGTAAACTATTATATACTGTAAATAAAGAGATAGATAGATAGATAGATAGATAGATAGATAGATAGATAGATAGATAGATAGAATAAAAACACCTAATATGCTATATAATTGCCCTTTAGGGTTTTCATATGCCCTTGTGCTGTGTGTGCAGTGCCCTGCATTTTTGTATTTTAACATATATTGCTTCGCAGTGAGCACCTGTTCACACTGGGATGTGCAGTCTTAACCTTTTTTTGTTGTGTATTAGATAGATAGATAGATAGATATTTCTATTTTTGAAGGAATTCTTACCTTGCAGCATGTTTCCATATCTGCCTAAAGCTTTTGAACTATATTCTATACAATAAACTGGATAATCTATTAAAAAATAACATACTACTGGGACTTGATGGCTGTTTTTCTGCTCTGTCAGGGTTGCCAGCCTTCTTTTTTTCTAGACAACTTAACAAAAAGGACAGATCTTCTTCTTCTTCTCCTTCTCCTCTTTTTTTTTTTTTAACAAACAATTAGAAAACCTTAATAAATCATAAATAAAATATAGTGATAGATGTCTATAGCCCATAGTACTGACGTGAACACATTGCCGGCATTCACTAGGTTATTTACAATCTCAATCATGTGTAAGAGCTTCGTCCTGCTTGTTGCAGACGCATCCATTTTTATGAACAAAAGATCCTTGTTTTTACTGACTGCCTAACAGTTTATGGCTGGTTGGCGACCTTATCTGCTTGGACATAGTCAACTCCCCATTTCTGTCTGTAGACAAGATATGAAAGCACCTGTTTCCTCTCCCAAAAAATACATATGATACAGCATCTTCAGGGGAAGCTGTTTTAACACTATGGATCTTGTTTTGTAACAGTAGATTTACTCCTATTTATCACCAGTCTCAATTTCTTCTGGGATGTTCAAGATTATCGGATTTTAGTGTGCGGCGGGGACGGTACTGTTGGATGGATTTTGGATGCAATTGGTAAGGGAAAACACTTCTTTCCCCGTGGTTTCTAAAATAATATTTCATTTAATGATACCAATACTAACCTATTGGAGGGGGGACAGTTTAGGATTTTTTTACTAAAGAGACTCAAGATGAGGGATGTTACGATTTAATCAATATTCCAATAAACAACTGAGAAGTGTGAAAAAGGGGACATATATTGCTGCTTTAACTGCATTATCAAATGGGTGGAGAGCTAAGGTTTTTGGCCTGTATATAAATCATTAGGATTACTCAGAGACTTTTACAAGAAAAAGTACTTGATTTTATTTTTTAAATGAGAGATTCTGTCACAATATCCTCAGTGTCACAGTGCAAGCTCATTCACTAAGGCTATATTCACACGACAATGCTGAGAAAGTAGTTGTGAAATAACATTTGTATCTGTGTGGCATTCTTTTTTTTCTCGGATTCTCTAAGACTTAAAGGGATTCTACCATTAAAAGCTTTTTTTGTGGATAAGACGTCGGAATAGCCTTTAGAAAGGCTATTCTTCTCTTACCTTTAGACGTGGTCTCTGCTGCGCCGTTCCTTAGAATTACCGGTTTTTACCGGTATGCAAATGAGTTCTCCAGCAGCGATGGGGGGTGGGCCCCAGCGCTCAAACAGCGATTGGACGCGTCCCCACTGCTGCCAGAGAATTGTCTCCAAGCGCCGCCTCCTTCTTTGTCTGCCGTGTCAACTTCAATGTCTTCTTCCGGTGCAGGCTCTTAACTTCTAGGCCTTGGGCAGAGCAGACTGCGCAGGCACAGGTCACGGGAAAATGGCCGCTTGCACAGTATTGTTAGTGGCCATTTTCCCATGGCCTGTGCGCCTGCGCAGTCTGCTCTGCTAGAAGTTATGAGCCTACGCCGGAAGAAGACATTGAAGTTGACGCGGAGGACGAAGAAGAAGGTGGCGCTTGGAGACACTTCTCTGGCAGCGGTGGGGATGCCTCCATCGCTGCGGGAGAACTCATTTGCATACCGGTAAAAAACAGTATTTCTAAGGAACAGCGCAGCGGAGACCACATCTAAAGGTAAGAGACGAATAGCCTTTCAAAAAGGCTATTTCGACGTCTTATCCACAAAAAAAAGGTTTTAATGGTAGAATCCCTTTAAGTCTATAAGGGATCCATTAAAAATGACCATAAATACCATAAATAGGATATGTCCTATTTTTTGTGGGCCCTTTACACAAAAAAACAGACATGAGAATGGTCGCTTAAGATCTCATTGTTTTGTAAATGGCTGGGTGCATAAAACCTTACATGACTTGCAGTATTGTAAGGTTACAGGACAATCTTTGGATAGGTGACATTGCTAGGATCAAGTAGCCCTAGCCTAAGTTAAGTACATAATACACTCCACTGAAATTCAACCGACTATACTTACTAGTCATAGGACAGTCAGCGAACCCCATGTGTGACTTTGAGCATAGCCATGATCATGGACTGTGCATTCACTGTGGCATAATGTGAAATAACTAGTCAGTTTTACTTATACTTGTGTTAGTTTCATTTGTGTCCACATCTCCTTCCACTTTTCTTCCCTAGACAAAGCTAATCTTCCACAAAGACCACCTGTAGCTGTGCTGCCCCTCGGTACTGGGAATGACCTTGCCCGATGCCTCAGATGGGGAGGAGGTGAGATTACCTTATCATTTTGTTTGCTCCACATAGATCAATGGTAAAATAGACAGACGTACTGCTGGCTGGTGGTGGGGCACAATTGGCCTCTTCAGTCTTATTAAAATTAAAGTATTATTTGTTGATTTTCTTGAAGAAATCTTGTTACCTTTAGGCTGAATGGACTATAAAATAATTATATATATAAAAAAAAGTCTAAATAGTGTGTAAATAAGTATCAGAGTATAATCTGGTATGAATAAATGAATGAGGAGTATGCAAATATGAACTTCTTGTTTTTCAGGATATGATGGTGAAAATCTAATTAAAGTGTTGAAAGACATTGAAAAAAGTTCAGTATTATTGATGGACCGATGGAACATTGAGGTCATACCTGAGAACCCCGATGAGAAAGGCGACCCTGTCCCATATGAAATAATCAACAATTACTTTTCCATTGGAGTGGTATGTACTGAGATATTAGCATTGATCAGCAATTTTTGGGGGATTGGTGACATCACCAGGAATTACTGAGACAAGCACTGCTGCAAACAAAGAAAGCAGTCAGGCAGATTAAGGTTAAACACATGAAAGTCAGAATCTGATGCTTACTGATGATCTCCTGGTGTTTCTATAAATATCATTCACACTATATTCGGCTATATTCACGCTACCGTCTTTAATGTCTGTAGCTGTCATCCGTAATAGGATGGACCTTACCTGTAGCTGAGTAATGGTTACAGACAGTCAATGGGAACAGACGCTGACACATAGTGTAAGAAGGGTACTCTAACGTAAAAAGAAAAAACATGATGAACATTGTCTTCCATCATGTTTGTTTACTTTTGTAATGGAAGAAAAAGTTTTGCATACATGACTTTTTTTCTTCCATCGGAAAATTAAAAAACATGATGAAAATTAAAAAAAACTCTGTCTGCATCTGTCATTTAATGCCAATTTCTCTCAACCTGTGATGGATGAGAACAACAGACATTGATACCGGTAGTGTGATCCAAGCCTAACATTGCATTTAAATTGGTTATATTCTTGAATTTGTGTTTGTAATCTCTTGAGAGAACAGAGATAATGGCTACAGAACAAGTTGGTAGACCACTTCTCTGGAGGACTGCTCTCTGAACAGGACATAACAGTCTGCATATTATGGGAAAAAGTGCAGATTGTAGAGGGAAAAATATTGAGAATTTCTTATAAAAACCTATTAGGAAAAATATTTTTTTTAAAATTTATAATAGGTGGAATGCAATCATTTTTTTTTTTAAATGTCCTCCCAGGTATGACATAGCCTTTATATAAATGAATGTCAGTCTTTCCACAAAACTACAAAAGCTCTAGGAGACCTTTCAGTGATTTTCAGTGGCTTGTTGAGGTTCACAAAAAAATAAGAAGCCTATGAGTTACCTGTGTGCTGTAAGGGTCAATTCACATGGAGTTTTTTGGCGAGGATTTTGACACTGAATCCACCTCAAAATCAACCTCCAAAAAAAGCCTCCCAATAGAACTCTATTGGGAGGCTTTTTTTGGAGGTTGATTTTGAGGCGGATCCAGCATCAAAATCCTCGCCAAAAAACTCTGTGTGCATTGCTCTTAGATGCGTTTATTACCAGTCACTATTCTCAGAAATGCTTCACTCAGCAGCAAAAACATTTTAGTCTCAGCTGTTTAAGGCTGGGCCCACATGTTGGGCAAAACGTAGCATTTTACATTACTTGCAAAATGGGTGAGATTCTGGCGAATCCCATCCACAGATTGTAGAAAAAAATCTGTATTGGAAATGCTGGGATTTCAAAAATGCCTGGATTATTTGTAAATCGCAGCATGTCAATGATACCTACAGAAACGCTGATGTTTTCCTTATAGGTATAATAGAAGCAGAAAGTCCACAGTGGAAAACTCTGCAGACTTTCAATGAAAAACACGCTGTAGAAAAAACACAATGAATTTTCGCTGCAGTCTTTTCTGCAGCATTTTTTTGGCGGTGGCTCACTACGTGGGGCCTTTGCCTTAAGAAGACTTTGTGACTCAGAGGTAGAACTGCTTTACAGAAACTCCTCAAAGATGCAACACGTTTATACCAATCTACATCTGGAAATGGCATAGATAGGTTAGTAGAGAGAGATTCTCTCTAGGGATGTGCAGGTTTTTTTTTTACAGATTACATCACTATATTATACGGGTGGATTCAGATGCTGCAGATTTTGCTGAAGAAATTTTTGCAACAGTTTCACTGATCTAGTACTGCTTTTACATGTATTTGATGGTGTCTTCTTTCTACAGGATGCTTCCATCGCTCATCGGTTTCATGTTATGAGGGAGAAATATCCTGAGAAATTCAATAGCAGGTAACTATGACAGATTTGCTTCTATTATGACCAGAGATGAGCGAGTACTATTCGAAACAGCCGTTTCGAATAGCACGCACCCATAGAAATGAATGGAAGCAGCTGGCACGCTGACTTTGCTGGCGGCTGGCCGCGTCACCCCCGGCTGCGTCCATTCATTCCTATGGGTGCGTGCTATTCGAAACGGGAGTTTTGAATAGTACTCGCTCATCTCTAATTATGACACATCAGCTGATGGTTTAGCGTAAAAAAAGGAAAGTTGTGTGGTTGTGCAGTGAAGAAGAAAGGGGCGCTCGGGACCACTATTCTAGTGTTTGATGGTAGTCCCAGTGGTCAGACATTTATCACCTGTCCTGTTGACACATAATAAATATGGATTGTGGCACAACCCTTTTAACACAGTAGTTCTATGAAGGTGCAAACCGAGAGTCCCTTTGTAGGATAACTATCTAAAGGAACACATGAAAAGCCCTATAATTTGCACCTAGAATATGAAAAACATTCTCTAGAATATGAAAAACATTCTCTAGAATGTTTGATCTATGTGAAAACCATATTCTAGTATGTTGATCAATGCTGAGTTATCAGTGAATCTGAGGCCTCTCTATTGTAGTGTTATCACGACAACAGATCCTATAGGAATGTTTTTATATTATGGAGCTTCTTCTCTTACAATGGAGGCTCTCGAACTACAACACTGGGATCTAATGTCATTATATAACCTGCCGGTGTCATGTGTATTCCATTTACAGGATGAAGAATAAACTCTGGTATTTTGAGTTTGCAACATCAGAAACTGTTTTCTCTACATGCAAAAAATTGAAGGAGTATGTGACAATTGAGGTCAGTGATGGTGTGACTAACTGCGCTCAACCAGATTTTTTTTTTTTTTTTTTAATGTAGATTGTGAGCCCCACATAGAGCTCACAATGTACATTTTTCCCTATCATTATGTCTTTTTTGGATTATGGGATGGAAATCCATGCAAACACGGGGAGAACATACAAACTCCTTGCAGATGGTTTTATGCCCTTGGTGGGATTTGAACACCAGGACTCCAGCGCTGCAGGGCTGCAGTGCTAACCACTGAGCCACCGTGTGGCCCCTTCAACCAGATTATTTGTAGTTCATTTATATTTCATATAATCTGAGCTGTTGTCTTCCTGCTCCATTCTCTGTTGAGGACAGTTGATCAATGGGAGTGCCAGGTGAGAGACCCCCACCATTGTGATATTGATGACCTATTTTTAGGATAGATCATAAATATTTTTAGCCTGGAAAATCCCTTTAATTAATTTGAGAAGTCATTTGACAAATTATAGTCATGTTTAGTCCAGGCTTTCAGGTTCAAGCACAACTCAACCTACTACTGCTTCTGAAACTCCTTAAAAGTGAACCTGTCACATAGACAGTGCTGTTCAATGTGCAGGCAGCATGTTATAGAGCAGGAGGAGCTGAGCAGATTAATATATCATTTTGTGTTTCAGTATAACTTGTCATTTATCCATCGAAACTTCCTATGTCGAGAAATCAAGGAGGCCGTCCTATTAGTGACTGACAGCCCAATCACTGCCTTGACTTCTCAACATAGAAAGAACAGAGATTTCAATGGATAAATGACAGGTTATACTTAATATATGGTTATATAATCATTTCCAACAAACCTATATATCAATCTGCTGTGCTCCTCCTGCTCTATAACATCATGCTACCTACATATCAGACAGCGTTTTTCATGTGACAGGTTTCTTTTATTTGGCTGTGACTTGTTCTAGAACTTCCATTGATTCTTAATTCACTTTAATATAGACTGGCAACTGGTGTGAATATGTGACCAGGGGTCATGGGACTTCTGAGATACATAAAAAGCTGTAACTATACAATACAATCCTTTTCCTAATCTCCAGTAATAAAATCACTTGAGTTGTGTTCAGAAATCATAAAGACATAGAAACATAAACCAGTATTCTGAATCTTAATACATTGTAATATTTTTATACAAAGAAATCTGTGTATGTATGAGATACCTATTTTACTACCATCTTTTACTGATATTCTGATCTTCGACAACCCCTTTAAGTTGAGGCCACACATTGCAGTTGATCTGCGTTTTTGTTGCATAGTTTGTTGCCATTTTTGAGCCAAAGCCAAGAGTGGATGTGGCAGAAGGGAGAAGTATAAATGCTGCTTTATATTTTCAATCTATTTTGAAGCCAGTCTTGACTTTGGCTCAAAAGAAAGGACATGGCAAGATCTGCAACAAAAAATGTAGTATTTTTCGCAACGTGTGGCCTGAGTCTCAACAACATACTTGAAGACTGTCAATAAAACTATTACTGTTCTTGTATCTACCACAGTGCTGTGGATCCCCCTTGGATCTTAGTTCAGTGTCCCTTGAAGGCATTGCTGTTATTAATATTCCCAGCATGCACGGCGGCTCCAATTTGTGGGGAGAGACAAGAAAACCACTGGGTGAACCTCGAAATGCTTCATCTCAGAATATGCCTGAAGCTATCACTGACCCAGAGGCCCTAAAGTCATGTACTCAAGGTGAGAGCAATGAACTTCATATCATTAATAATAAGCATACCAAGAATAATGAAGTGACTTGGAAAAAGCAAAGTTCAGTTAAAAAAAAAAAGAAAAAAACGTAATTTTCTGCAATTGTATTCTAGGTGGTATAGGTCACAAAGTATACAAAAATCACAGAAATGTCAAAGGTTGATCAGAATGCCGATATATTTATGATCATAGGAGCTTTACTTTGCTGAACTTTTATTTCTCTTGTGACAGATCTTAGTGATAAGCGGCTTGAAGTTGTAGGACTGGAGGGCGCCATTGAGATGGGCCAAATTTATACAGGTCTGAAAAGCGCAAGGAAAAGACTGGCTAAGTGCTCAGAGCTCACAATTCGGTGAGATATTGTGAATGTTTGATACCTTTCTTTTGTGTTAACATTTGAAGTTTCCATGTAAATACTGTATATACTGAAGGTGATATCAAAATCACAAAAATATTCAGCAAAAGTTTTAGAACACTGTAAATATTTTCATTATTTTTGTTGTTGGGGGATGTTAAAAAACTAATTCCACCATTTCGGGGGGGATTGGTATAACCATATTCTGTGAAGTTTTACTACTTTTGTACTATAAAAATTATCGAAGTCGGTTTTCCATTGCCATATTCTAAGTTTGATAATTTTTATATGGCATTGGCTTTAAAAGAGCTTATGTTTTGTAGGACAAGCTGTAGCTTTGGTGCCATTTTTAGTTACTTAAGACTTTATTTTCTGTTTGTCCCCCTAACTAAAAAAGGAATAGAAAGTTTTATTATGCTTTGTCTAAAAGTTTTATACTTTCTATAGGACCACAAAACCACTTCCGATGCAGATTGATGGGGAGCCGTGGATGCAGCCACCATGCACAGTAAGTACAGACTTTTATCTATGACAAATATTATTAGTTGTACTTTTCTATTAGACATCTTGCTGTATTACACCTTTGAGTATAGAAGAGTGCTTCCATGTTTTAGATCCCATTATTATTGTGAAGAGTATGTCACATGTAGTGAACACAATAAGATCTGGAGATATGTTGCTGGAATTGGAGTTCTTCTATTATGCTATAATTTACATTCTGGTGGGGTCGGACTATAGCACTAGTAAGGCAGAGCAGCACTTGACTTTGGACTATGCTGCAGTTCTTTGTACAGTACGTGAATGTGAACAGCGCTATGTAGAGAAAGTACTAACGGTGCCGCAGTCCCAACAGTCTTGGCTACCCTATGATATAGCATAGCTTAACAAACTGCCTAAATGCAATATTTCCATTTCAAATTTTAGAATTTGCACTATTAGCCATTTTAGATTGACCATTGAGATATTCCGATGAACATATGACATAGAAGTGTCAGGATTATAATGTAGAGAATGCTTTTACTTTTCACTACAGTAACTGGGCCCCACCAAATTCAACCATTAAAAACTCAGACTGAGATGGAGATTGTAAATAAGTGTTCAATTAACTCATAAATAGAAAATACCCAATTGTGAACCCACAAAATAACACAATTTGCATTATAATATGCTTACTTTTTGCCCTAATTAGAAAGATTAGCCTTTTATATTGTTTCTCTGCTTGCTTTGGGGTTTATGGGGTTTTCCTATTGATGACCTATCCACGGTATAGGTGTTCAATATGTGATCTGTTCGGGTCCAACCCTAGACCATCTGTTCTAGCAGCCACCAGGTATTAGTCAAG